>NC_134480.1:46806384-46909451 GCF_964194025.1 Convolutriloba macropyga
CCAGGTTTACGCTTCAATCCTCACATGTTTTAACCGTCCTCAATCATGCAGCCTAGCGTAATATATGCGTGTAGAGACGAGCAATTTTTCCAGAAACAAATTCCTTTTTTAATCTTTTTTGCACGCATAAGGCAATCAGCATAGCAAAAACATGCATACCAATTAGCCACCAAACAAAATTTGCTCATTGGAAAGGTCTATGGCCCGAAGCAATAGGCATTGTTAGCGGAAAGGATAAAGTCAATGACCGTCAAGGGAAGGGTAGGGGTTCGAGTCTAATCATAGGCGAAAAAAGACGCAAACTTTCCTGAACGACAATTTTGAGCAGTTGATTTTCTTTTTCGTTCGCTCATTTTGTTTCGTTTCTTTTCTTTTTTTTCTTCCTTTCCAATTTTTTGTGTCATTTTTTGGCACATAATCTGCTCACTTTTTGCTCTCATTAGGCTTGCCAAAGCAGTCAAGCCACTAAAGCCATTGACCAACCTTTTGCTGATTCAGGAAAATGAATAGACAAAAGCAACACGCACGGGAGCGTAATCGAGCGGTGCGGGTTCGAGCTCGAATCTTTGCTAAAAATGGCTACCGTTTTCTAGTTACAAAGGATGAATGTTGTTTTTAAACCACTGCTGTGTTTCCTTCCTGCTCCCTTCTTTATTTCCGTTCATGTTATATTTTTTCTTCTTTGTCTATATAATGATTCTAATTCGAATGCTGTACTGCCAGGTTTACAGTTCAACTCTCACCTGTTTTAACGGTCCCTAAACATGCAGCCTAACATAAAGTATGCGTTTTGAGATCAGCCATAGTTCCAGAAGTAAGCTCCTAATTTGATCATTTTTTGCACGCATAAAGCATGCAGCATAGCAAAAACATGCATACCCTTTAACCACTAAGCAAAATCTGCTCATTGGAAAAGTCTATTGCCCGAAGCAACAGGCATTGTTAGCGGAGAGTTTAAGATCATTGACTGTAAAGAGAAGAAAAGGAGTTCCAGTCAAATTATTGGCGAAAAACGACGCATAATTTTCTGAACAACAACATCATTTTCCTTGTTCGTTCGCTCCTTTTATTTCGTTTCTTTTCTTTTTGGTCTCTTCTTTCTTTCCAATTTTTTTCTGTTTTCATATCTTGGCTCCTAAACAGCTCATGTTTTGTGCTCATTATGTTTGCCAAAGCAGGCGAGCCATTAAGCCATTGACGAAAATGTTGCTGATTAAGAAATATGAGTAGACAAAAGCAGCAGGCATCGATAGCGTACGCGAGGGTTTAAGGGGAGGGGGGAGGGGGTTTCGACTACAAATCTGAGCTAAAAATGGCTTCTTTTTTGGTTGAAAAAGGCGAGTATTGTGTTCCATCAACTACTGTTTTTCCTTCTTGCTCCCTTCTTTATTTTCTTTCATGTTATTTTTTTCTATATATATATATATATATATATATATATATATATATATATACTAATTCTAAGTCCAATGCTGTACCAACATGTTTCAGCTCAAAGACTCAAGTAATTTAATGGTCTTTAAACAAGCAGCCTAAAGCAATGCCTGTGTTTTGAAAAGAGGTATACTGCCATATTTAGGCTCCAAATTTGATCATTTTTCGCAAGCATAAAGCATGCACCATAGCAAAACGCATCATGCATACCAAACAGCCACTAATCAAAACTTTCCTCACTGGAAAGATCAATCGCCGTAACCAATAGAAATCGTTAGCAGAGAGAACAAGACCAATGACTCTCAAACGAGGAGCATGGAGTTCGAGCATAATTAAAGGCGGAAAAAGACGCATAATTTCCGGTACCACAGTTTGAGATGTTGACTTTCTTTCTTGTTCGCTCCTTTTGTTTCCTTTTTTCTATTTTTTTTTCTTTTCTTCCGTTCCGATTTTTTTCGTTTGTCACATTTTGGCACATAATCTGCTCAAATTTTTCGCTCATTAAGCTTGCCAAAAAAGCGAGCCATTAAAGCAGTTGACGAAAACTTTGCTGATTCAGAAATATGAATAGACAAAAGCAAACGCATCCGTAGCATAATCAAGGGGTGCGGTTTCGAGCTCAAGTCTGTGCCAAAAACGGCTTCTGTTGTTTAGTTTAAATGGCAAGAATTGTTTTTCATTCAATACTGTGTTTCCTTCTTGCTTCCCTCTTTTTTTCCCTTCTTGTTATGTTTTTTCTCCTTCATCGATATATTAATTCTAACTCGAATGCTTTGACCCCGTGTTAGCGCTTCAATCTTCACTTGTTTTAACGATCCTTATAATTGCAGCCTAGCGTAATATTTGCGTTTGGAGGCGAGCTGTTTTGCCAAAATTAAGCTCCTAATAATGTCATATTTGCCACGCATAAAGCATGCAGCATAGCAAAAAACATGCATACCAATTAGCTACTAAGCAAAATTTGCTCATTAGAAGGATCAATGGCCCGAAGCAATAGACAAGGTTAGAGGACAGGATAGAACCAAAGACTGTCAAAGGAGGGTCGGAGATTCGAGTGTAAATGAAGCGGAAAAAGACGAAAGGTTTCCTGGACCACAACTTTAGAAGTTGGTTTTCTTTTTCTTTTGCTCCTTTTATTTCATTTCTTTTCGCTTTTTTTGCTCTTCCTTTCAAGATATTTTTCGTCTGTCATATTTTTGCTCCTAATCTGCTTATATTTTGCGCTCATTCAGCTTGCCAAAGCAGGCATGCCATCAACACTATTGACAAAAATTTTCATGGTTAAGAAATTAAAATAGACAAAAGCAACACGCATCGGTAGCTTAAGCAAGGGGTTTGTTGGGTTCGAGCACGACAAATGGTTTTTATTTTTGAGTCAAAAATTTTGAATGACTGGTGCTGATGTATCCTAAATAAAGACAGAATGAAGATACTCCAAGTAAAGGTCAATCACTGAATTGAAATTCAAGATCCAAAATTGTACAGATAAAATGTTTTAAACTAGCTTTCTTTAGTGTTAAGCTTTGAAACTTTTATCAACATAGTTAGTTTTTTTTACTCCTTTACGCATCTATACATTATTTCTAACTCCAATACTGTACCACGATGTTTTAGCTTCAATACTCACATGTTTTATTGTTCCTTAAACAAGCAGCCCAGCGTAATGAATGGGGTTTGAGACAAACTATTATAGCAAAAACAGGCATACCAGGAATTCACTTACAAAAATTTGATCATCGGAAAGGTCAATAGCCGTATGCAAGAGTATGGTTAGTGGAGAAGATAAGACCAATGACAGTCAGGAGAAGGTCAGAGTTTCAGTCGAATTAAAGGCGAAAAAGGACGCGTAACTTCCTTGACTGAACCTTGAAAAATTGATTTTCTTTTTTTCGTTCGATTAATTTCGTTCAATTTTGTTTCTTCTTCTCTTTCTTTCCTGTTTTTCTTTTTTCTTATATTTTGGCTCATAATCTCCTCATGTCTTGCGCTCATTTAGATTGCCAAAGCAGGCAAGCCATTAAAGCCTTTGAAAAAAGTTTTGCTGATTAAGAAATGGGAATAGCCGAAAGCAACGGTAGCATAAGCGAGAGGTGCGGATTCGAACACAAGTCGGTGCCAAAAATGGCTTTTATTTTTCGGGTGAAAATTGGTGACGAGCTATATTTTCATATTTAATTGCTTAATTTTATAAGTTTTCGCACCCATAAAGCTTGCAGCATAGCAAAAACAAGCATACCAAAAAACCACTAAGCAAAATTTTGCTCCTTGGAAAGGTCAATTACCGTAAGCAGTAGCATGGTCAGCGGAGATGATAAGGCCAATGATAGCCAAGCGAGGGAAGGCCAGGGCGTCGTGTCTAATTAAAGTCGGAACGAATAAGGACGAATAAAAGAACGAATAACTATCCGGATCACAACTTTTAGAAGTCGGTTTTCTTTTTCTTCTGTTTGTTTTGTTTCGTTTCTTTTCAATTTCTTCCTTCTTTTCAAATTTCTTTTGTCAAATTTCGGCTCCTAATCTTTATATTTTGCGCTGATTAAGCTTGCCAAAGCAGGCCAGTCATAAATCCATTTACAAAAATTTTCCTTATTCAGAAATAGCAATAGACAAATTCTTCTTACTCCCCTCTTTATTTCCCTTCATTTGCTTCACATTTTTGCTTCTATAACTTTCATTATAAGTCGAGTGCTAATTCACCATGTTTAGGCGCCTAATCATTGCATGTTTTCAAGGTTTATTTATTTATGCAGCCTAACGTAGTACAGGCGTTTTGAAACGCGCTGTGCCACTATGTATAAACTCGTTATCTGCACAAACTTTAGCGCTCCTTAAACAAGAAACACAGCAAAGCCAAAAATGTCGCTCAAGATAAATTGTCTGCTACACAGGGTAATAGAAGCAAAAAAACGCGTCGGTAGTGTAGGCGTTAAAACCTATTCCTTGTAAACGAGGGGCATATGGGTTCGAGCCGGAGTTGGCACGACATAGAAATCTTAATTTCTTTTAAACTTTCTGTTCGTTAAAGGATATTTCTTGTGATGTGTTTGCGGGCCTGCTAGTTTTTTTAAAACAATTGATCATACGATTTATTGCTTCGTTTTTTTGTTTTGCTTCATCTCAGTCTCATAAATTAAGTCTGAACTGAAGCTTAAACAAGTGAATCATCAGTTGGCCGTTTTATAAAAGAAACTTGAATAGTAAAGAAAAAAAGCCTAATAAGAAAGAACCAGAAATATAAAAGAAAGAATAGAATTATTATCTAAAGAAAATAAAAATGAAGCTAAGTTCTCTTATCTTTCGTTTCTCATTTTTTTTCTGTTGTTGTTTTGTTTCTCAATTTCTTTCCATTCGTTTTTCTTTAGTTTCCCTTTATCAATTTTTTCATTTCTATTTCCTTTTTCTATTTTTTTTATTTTTTTGTCGTTTTTCTCTCTTTTTCTTTCTTTTTTCTCAGTCAGTCCTCCCTTGCTTCTTTTCTTTTCCCCTTTTCTCTCTTTCCACTTTCTTTTCTCTGTCGTTTCATTATTTTTTTCTGCTGTGGTTTCTTCTTCGCTTTTTTTCTTACATCTAATTGCTGTTTCTTTTCATTTCATTTTCTGCTTTTGCTGTTTTTGTTGTTTTCTTTTTTCTCTTTGATTTCTTTCTTTTCTTGTTTTTCTGTTCTTCTAAAATTATATATCATACACGCAAGGAGACCCGTACCCCATTGATTTTGAAGGAAACCGTGTAAGAATGCGGCATTTTTACCACCCTCTTCTTTCAGCGAGAAACATCAGCCGCTAGCAGTTGTCAGAGAAACAAAACAAAAAAAGCGGCGACAGTAAAAAAAACGAATGAAAGAAAAAAGTCAAACAAATTCTTTTAAATCTGAAGGAAAAGGAGGGAAGACATTCAAAGTGACAGGGGATCACATCTCGTTCCAACTGAACGTTGTCACTTTGTAATACAAGTTTTTGATTCTAATTAGTTTGAAGTTCTTTTATGTATATGAATAAGTACATCTTGAGTTAGAATTGGTCAATCATTTTTTGGTCAACCTTACCTGGCAAGCAGTGGATCTCCTCGAGTAAAAAAGGAAATTTCTTAAAATCAATCCCGAGAACCAAAAAAAAATTTTGAGAGTGTTACATATTTTATTGTCACTGCCCAATTTTCCTACGGAATCATTTCTGCACTTTTTGACCGGAGCAATTGTTTTTTTAACAATGTCGCTATTGTCTCTGTTCATATTTTTTTGCAACTTGAACAAATATGCTCTTTGATATTATCAGCTACAGGTATCGAGAATCAAATAATGGATTGATTTTTAAAAATTTTTTACGCTCTTTATGGGGTTTAGGTTCCGAATTAATAAAAAACAGGCTTTTGAAACTGAAGAAAATGGTTATGAAGAATTTTGGTTTGTGATGAGAGGATAGGTTTTCTATTTTTTCGTTGTGATCGCTAATTTACAGAACACAGTCTCTGCAGTACTGGTCTGGCATTTTTTTTTTCATTTTAAATTTTTAACCGCTGAAAAGAATTATTCTAGTAAGTGTATGTACTATATACTTTTCAACTAAAATGTCCGCCCTCATTTCTGTACACCTCATAAACAATCATGTTTTCCCTATTTACCAGGGAGACATAAATATGGGTTCGAGCCGGAGTTGGCACGACACAGAAATCTTAATTTTTTTTAAACTTTCTGTTTGTTAAAGGATTTTTCTTGTGATGTGTTTGCGGGCCTGCTAGTTTTTTTTTAAAACAATTGATCATACGATTTATTGCTTCGTTTTTTTGTAATGCTTCATCTCAGTCTCATAAGTTAAGTCTGAACTGAAGCTTAAACAAGTGAATCATCAGTTGGCCGTTTTATTAAAAAAAATGAATAGTAAAGAAAAAAGCCTAATAGAAAAGAACCAGAAATATAAAAGAAAGAATAGAATTATTATCTAAAGAAAAATAAAAATGAAGCTAAGTTCTTATATCTTTCGTTTCTCTTTTTTCTGTTCTTCTTTTGTTTCTCACTTTCTTTCCATTCGTTTTTCTTTAGTTTCCCTTTATTAACTTTCATTTCTATTTCCTTTTTCTATTTTTTTATTTTTTTTGTCGTTTTTCTCTCTTTTTCTTTCTTGTCTCTCAGTCAGTCCTCCCTTGCTTCTTTTCTTTTCTCCTATTCTCTCTTTCCTCTTTATTTTCTCTGTCGTTTCATTATTTTTTTCTGCTGTGGTTTCTTCTTCACATTTTTTCTTACATCTAATTTCTGTTTCTTTTCATTTCATTTTCTGCTTTTGCTGTTTTTGTTGTTTTCTTTTTTCTCATTGGTTTCTTTCTTTTCTTATTATTCTGTTCTTCTAAAATTATATATCATACACGCAAGGAGACCCGTACCCCATTGATTTTGAAGGAAACCGTGTAAGAAGGCGGCATTTTTACCACCCTCTTCTTTCAGCGAGAAACATCAGCCGCTAACAGTTGTCAGAGAAACAAAACAAAAAAAGCGGCGACAGTAAAAAAAAACGAATGAAAGAAAAAAGTCAAACAAATTCTTTTAAATCTGAAGGAAAGAGAGGGAAGACATTCAAAGTGACAGGGGATCACATCTCGTTGCAACTGAACGTTGTCACTTTTTAATACAAGTTTTTGATTCTAATTAATTTGAAGTTCTTTTATGTATATGAATAAGTACATCTTGAGTTAGAATTGGTCAATCATTTTTAAAGATCACACAAAGTTGTTTACTGTGACCTTACCTGGCAAGCAGTGGATCTCCTCGAGTAAAAAAGGAAATTTCTTAAAATCAATCCCGAGAAGCAAAAAAAAATATTGAGAGTGTTACATATTTTATTGTCACTGCCCAGTTTTCCTACGGAATAATTTCTGCACTTTTTGACTGGAGCAATTTTTTTTAACAATGTCGCTATTGTCTCTGTTTATATTTTTTTGCAACTTGAACAAATATGCTCTTTGATATTATCAGCTACAGGCATCGAGAATCAAATAATGGATTGAGTTTTAAAAATTTTTTACGCTCCTTATGGGATTTAGGTTCCGAATTAATAAAAAACAGGCTTTTGAAACTGAAGAAAATGGTTATGAAGAATTTTGGTTTGTGATGAGAGGATAGGTTTTCTATTTTTTCTTTGTGATCGCTAATTTACAGAACACAGTCTCTGCAGTACTGGTCTGGCATTTTTTTTTCATTTTAAATTTTTAACCGCTGAAAAGAATTATTCTAGTAGGTGTATGTACTATATACTTTTCAACTAAAATGTCCGCCCTCAATTCTGTACACCTCATAAACAATCATGTTTTCCCTATTTACCAGGGAGACATAAAACTGGAACTTAAAAAAATGGTAGGTTCAGTCAGGCATACAAAATTGGTGTATATCAAACTTAAATTCTCCCTCACTTTTTTAACTTTAGTTTTTATTTTAATAATTTTCTTGAGCCGCCGAAACATGAAAATAATCGATCACCGACAAATAAATGTCATCCGTTTTGAAAGCATCAATTTCCTGAAAAATTACCTTTGATTTCATTCGTCATAAGTTCTACCATCGTAAACAGAACTTCAAACAGCGCCCAGGAACGTAATGGCCTTGTTGACTTAACTGCTTTTTTTGGAAATTGACAATGACACAGACAATAAGAACCCTAACCAATTCAATGAAACACAGCATGAAGGAGACATTATTATCAACTATCTTTAAGTTAGAAAAATCTGCCACTATCAGCTGTAAAAGAGACATAACAAAAAAGCGTGGCACTGAAAAGCGATTAGTAGAAAGAAGTCAAACAAATTCTTAAAAAATGACAGCAAAGAGATTGAAGACATTCAAAGTGACAGTGGACCATCTCTCGTTGCAACAAAACGTTGTTGCACTGTAATACAAGATTTTGATAAGAATTAATCTGATATTATTTTGTATTTGTGAATTAGTATAGTGTATCTTCATACAAAATGGTCAGGTATTTTTATAAAACACAAAGCAGAGATATATTATGGCCTTGCCTGGCAAGCAGTGAATCTCCTCGAAGAAACAAACAAACTTCTATATATCAATTCCCAGACTCACAAAAATTTGAAATTTTGATATACAATATTGGAATTGTCCAATTTTGCTCTGGAATAATTTCCGCACTTTGTCACTGGAACTATTGATTTGTGAATTTTGTTCCTCGATTTCCTGTTTATAAAAGAAACCTTCTTTTAAAAAGTTGACAAATATGGTCTTTGATATTACCAGATGAAAGGGATCGTGAATCAGATAATGGGTTTGGTTTTAAAAAATCATTTTTCTCCTTATGAGATTTATGTTTCCAATTGAAAAAAAACGGTCTTTTCACGTTTAGAACATTAATGAATATACCGACTTTTTGTTTTGTGATGAAAAGATAGTTGATCTTTTTTCTCTTTTACTGCTAAAATTCAGAACACAGCTCTCACTGTACAGGTCTGGTATTCTTGTTCATTTCAAATTTTTTGCCGCTGAAAACAGTTCTCCACATAAGTGTAGTGACTACATACATTTAATCTTAAATGTCTGTCCTCATTTCTGTACCCCTATGCACAATCTTATTTTCTTTATGTGAGACATAACATCTGAAATATAAATTTTGGTACTTTTAGTCAGAAATTTGGAATTGGTGTAATTTGAATTTTATTTACCCCTGACATTTTACACTTCGATTTCAATTTGAAGAATTCCCTTGCGCTGCCGAAACATAAACCTATTCAGACTTTGACAATTACTTTTCTCCCGTTTTGAAAATATAATTTTCACACAGAAAATTGACTTTGATTTAATTCCTCATATACTCTGCCGCCGTAAACAAAAATTCACAAGTTTAATCAATTCCCACTTTCAATCTCAAAAAAATCCGACTTAAAAATAATACAGCACTCATGCATGAAGAAGAAAAAAATTCCTTCAAATTTTGTTTCCAAAAGTTTGAAATAATATTGACCACCACATTATAAAAGCGGGAAGTTGATATTGTAATTTGCCTCGTTACTTACAAAAAAACACACAAAAACTTTCTTTCGCAGCAAGAAAGTAGTTTTTCTGAATTAGAAAGTTCTTAAGGGGTCCAAGCGTCCCTCCGTTTTCCCTTCGGTCATATGTTCTTGCAAAAATTATTAAAAATTGCAAAACTTGCTCAAATTGTTTTAATTTTTTAATTTCAGGAAAATAAAAAAGCGGCAAAATGACTACAGAAAAAAGCAATAACATCGAATATTGACATTTTGAATCAAAAATCCGCAACATTGGCAAAAAGTAGAGAAAATTATGTATGATTGGTTATATTAAAATAACACTTAGTGTAAAATTATGATGAATATGAAACAATTGTAGATTCAGTGTGAATTGAAGTATGCCTAAAGTATTTTGGAAAAACAATGAATAATTTTTGTATTGAATTGCTCCAAATTTTACTACAAAATTGAAAAACTTTGTTCAAAAATTGAGCTAAAACTATTTAGAAGCAATGTCAAAACTGCTTTTCAAAACTGGGATAGTTAGAAATAGAATAATTTAATTTCAGGCTCTTCGCACGTTGAAATGGTAAAAGAATCCAAATAATAAACCGTTTCGTCTCAAGTTTATTCCAAAATATTTTAAAATACAAGTGACATTGTTGTCGTAAAATATTTTTGCTATTGCTGCTTCGTAGAAAGCACTCGCAACTTCAGTTCACTTTTGAGGTCCCCTATAAACCAAAAAATTTTTCCTATATTTATTGATCCTTGATTTCGATACCCATCAATCTATTAATGCGTTAAATTGTTCGATCCATGGAACTGTGTTAAAAAAGCATTGTATTTTCTCTCATTTTTGCCCAAAAAAGTAATCACTTCGAGTAATATTTCAAAAATGTACAATCTAGTCATAAAATGTTGAGTCAGATTTTTATTCAATTTTCATTTTCTTCTTGCTTATGGCTCTGTTTTACGTAAAAATAGTTTCAAAAAGTAATATTCTATCGTATTAAAAAACTGCATAGGTTCAGCTACATTGGAGACTATAATACATAATTTTGATGCCATTAAAAGTTCTGCTGCAATTTGAACAGACGTTTAAAGTTTTTGTCTTGGTTCGCGAAATATATCTGCAGAAAGTAAACTTCAAACATTTTTAAGATTAACAGTGCAAAGTTTTAAACTAACAGATATCATTTTTGTGTTACTGTTAAGGTTGAAAATTGACAAATGCATAAGAATTAGTACTGATATGGTGGACCACCCTGCAATTATTGGGTGTTCGCATAGACGCAGTGTTTTTTAGATAGGGATCTGCCCTATGTATTCAGAATAGGGTAGACTCCAGGTAATAGGCATAGCTGACTCCAGGTATTAAGATCAACTCTATGTAGGTAGAGTTGACTCCATGTGTAAAGATTAGGTAAAGCCAACTCCATTGATAATCATTGGATATGGAACCTCGGGTCTGCTCCGGTTGTTTTTCTAATTTTTGCTGAAATTCAGAATTTTTTGCAGTTTCTGCAAAGTTTTGGAGATTTGTTGTAGCTTTTGTAATTTCTCTGGGAAAAATTTTTGAAAATTTTTTTGTTCTGCTTTGTGAATTTTTTGGAGCGTAGCTAATTTAATATTGCCCAATTATGATCCGGATCTTTTTAGGGATTGGTTCAAAGCGTTTATCAGAACTATTTCCGGATAATTTTGCAAATACTTTTTGAAAGATTCATAAACGCTTTGAATAAATGAAAAACCTTATTAAAGCTACTAAATGTTAACCGCTAGTAATAGGAAGTCATTTAGTGTGGGGTTTGACTGGCTAAAGTCAGAACTGGCTAGTTAAGTTTTTGGATTAAAGTATTTTTGTGCTTTCTTGTATAATTTTGTAAATTTTCTAAGAGTTCTTTTAAATTTTCGAACTATTTTAGTCTTTATTTCAAATTGGCTTATGAAACAAAATAAAATGAATAACACAAAGCTGAATTATGAAAGTACAAACTAACGGAGAATGTTTTAACCGTGCGCATAACATAGCAAATTCTATTATAAAAACAAAGAGTTGCAGGATACACTTAGCCAACAACTTAATAAAGTTGGAAAGAAAAAAGTTTGGGTAACAAACTAAGAAATTAGTAGTTTTTAAAAAATTAATAGTAACTTTACTAGATTTCTAGATTTTTATTTCAAATAAAAACATTTTATACCAGAACAATAGGACACGTAAAGTCAAAGCGTTCTTAGTAAACACTGATGAGGAAAAATAAACAATAGTTAAAAATATTACGAAAAAATTTAGCATTGAAGCTTAACAATTATTGCACCATTTACAATTAGTGACTAAAATTTTATTGAAATTTTTTTTATGTTTATTGTCACTCAGAATTCGTATCATCTGTATCATTTTGCAAGAGGGTCGACTAATTGAAAGAAAAAAAATTAAAATCACATCTATGAGTTCAAAAATGCGACAAGAAAAAATACAGCTCATAATTTTTATTATGATACGAGCGTATCTGCTCAATTTGATGCTTTTTCAATATCTGTTTCCATATATTTTGACTGATATACTTCAAGGAAATCATATCTTTGCTTCATTGGAATAAAAAAAATAGAAATTCAATATTTCTGATTGACTATTATTCAGGATTCAAAATGACTAATCAAAGATGATAAAAAGCAAACTTCTGTTGACATAGAAACAACAATTTCAATTAAAATTGTGATATGTGCATTTTTCAAGCCTTAGTTTGAGCAAAAGCATATAAGCTTTTTGCACGCATCTAAAATTCAAAGAAATTTTTTTCAAAGGAAAATAAAACGTGCGAACAAAGCAACAATCAACTACTTGCAAAATATCAATTGTTTGCAAGGCGTTGTATAGGACAATATGGCACACTAAAATATTAAAGTTAACAGTACTCTAAGAAAAATAAAAGCTATTTCGTGATATAATTATAACTATTTTTCAAGAACCTGTTCTTTTTTTTGCTTATTAAGAGACAAATTGCGCAACTTATGTGTCAGCGTAGACAATCGTCAGTCCAAATAAAGTTGGAAAAGGAAAAAGATAGAAGAGAAAAGAAGATATAAGCTTTATTAACAATAGAAAAATAATACAAAACCGGCAAAATGGCTTAAAAATTGCAATACTTTGATGTAGTTCTGGTTTAACTTATATGAGAATAAAAGGCTGACAGATTTTTGGGTGAATTTTGGGCTAAATTTTGGTTTAGTACTGCAAATTACTCGAACAAAATTTCTAAGTAAAGAGAAACAGTCCTCATTAATCATATAGTTAAGGAGAAATAAGCAAACGAAAAAGCAGTTTTTTTGTATTCAAGAAAGTTTATTATTTATCGCTAAAGTATTTATCAAAGGTTTCAATTCCCTTTCTCAACTAGAACATCAGTTTCTTTCACGCTATGGAGAAAACAAAAACACAGATGAACATAACATAACCTGTTTGTATTTTCCATTGTGATTTTATACTATTTTTTTCCTATGGAAGTCAATTGAGATAAAACCTCAAAAAAATTGCAATTCGTTAGACAATGATTTGATTTTATTCTTCATAAGAAATCGAAAATCAGTTCTGTGAACATACTATCACACGATTCTGATGACAAAAAATAAAAAAATAGGTAACAAAGACAATAATTGTAAAGAAGAAACAAAAGCTGTACAAAAAGTACCTGAACTTATCAATCTCAACAATAATAAAATTTTGCGGAATTTGCGGACGCTTTTAGTAGGAAGGCTACTAAGAAGCGAAAAGAAGGATTTGCACTTTTTTTCGATTTCTTTGAAAATTTTGTTTACCTGTGGGGTACGTCAACAAAATATGTACTAAATCTTATGACCGTAATCTTTTAAGGTATGATATATTCATGACTGCCAATTTTTCACTTAAAGATATTTCACCTCCATCTGAAAGGACATTTGTTCAGCTTGTTCAAATAACCCTCTTTCAGTAATTTCACTCTTCTCAAAACATTAATCGAATTCAGATGTTCTCCTATCTCTTCAGTTTTGAGCCCACAAAAAATTACTAATGAAAACCCAGCATTTTTCCCAGCTGGAATCTCAAAATAAAGTCTCATCGGATTTTCACCAATAATTTTCTAATCCGAGATTTCAAGCCTCAGACTCAAGTACGGATTCGTGTCGCAAAAATATCTGAAATAGTTCAGACAGTATTAGAATTACTATTGCAAATTTATTTAATGGGATATCACGTGGCGCAGTCAGCATCTAAAGAAGGCGCTCAACTCTGAATTGAAGTCTTCTGAGAAAGACCCTCTTTGGAATCTTATCAAGATGGTAAAGATGGAGAAATGTTTTTAAAACTAGCAGTTTTGGCTCAAACGGGAGTTTCGATAGACATCTTTCGTGAAGCACCTCCCGAAAAATTAACACTACCTCCCTAATTTATCTATAAGGAAGATGTTTCCAATAGCACTGCCCAAAGCGAACGCGATCGACGGATTAAAAACAAACAATTAAAAATGGATTGGTCTATAAATATTAAAGGGTGAGATTGCGTGAATTCTATATATTGACAGATCTTGGAATTTCTGTGAAAGCAAAGTCCTTTTCCTCACCTTTCTCACTTTGTGTACGGAAGACCGAGAGGTTTCTGGTTCACAAGAACCTATGGTTCAAATAGACCAAATAGCAACAAAAGATTTGTGGGAAACCTTTGACAACATGTTTTCAAAACAAAGAAACAACTTTTGACCGTTACACTTCTCTGACGAGGAAACCGTTGAAAGGAGAACTTGTCAAAAACATTTACAAGTGTTTGCGAGAATAATCTCTAAATTGTGATCTTGGCAGCCACGAAGAATCAATTACACCTGACTTTTTCATTGCAAACAAGCATGATGGAGAAACTCAACGCTTACTCCTAAAAAAACACAAACCCCTAAAAAGGCGCAAGAAGTATTGATAAATGTAGAGATAGGTGTACAGAATCAAATTAAAACTTCGGGTACTCCTGCATACACGGTTTCAAACTCAAATACCAACTTTTCCATTAACAACAATCAGAAATCATGGACCAACACAAGGGCAAAAACAAACAACTTTAAACCAACTCTCTGCCCAAACTGTGGTTGTTCTTTTTCTGCTGGCCACCATCAAAATTGACCAGCACAAGGGAAAGACTTGTGAAAACTGTGGTGTTAAAAACCATTTTGTATGGAATTGCCGTATAAAAAGAACCCTATGGAAGCCAAACATAGAGCTGAAATTGTCGGAAATATAACATCTGAAGCAGCCACAGTTGGGACAACTTCGTCAATAGACAAACAAGCAAATCAATATACAAGCAAATCAAACAGACAATATGCTATGAAAGCATAATATTCATGACGCTAACTACAACTCGGATTACGATGAGTTGAAAACAGTTGCGTAGCAGTGGATTCTATCAGCGTCTGTACAACCATCTTTAAAAGCATAACAAGTGCTTTGGGTATGAGCAATAAAGATAGCTGTTGGACAACGCCGTTGGGATTGCAAGATTTGAACACATTCTCAAATGACATAATCAAGATAGCTGGTGTCATTAACACTACAGTATATGGCTGGTTGGCTGATGGCGTTAAAATTACAGTCGTAGAATACGAACACCGACCAATCATTTCATGTGGTCTGTCTTCAACTAGGACTTTCTGTAAATCAGTCAAGAAAAACACTAAAAGTTAAACAAAGAAGAAACAAAAGCTGTACAAAAAGTTTCTGCTTTATCAATCTCAACAGTATTAAAATATTGCGGAATTTGCGAAAATTTTCAGTAGGTGCAAGGAAAAGTATTTGACACTTTTTCGTTTTCTTTGAAACTTTTGTTTACCGCTGGGGTACGTCAACTAAATATGTTCCAAATCCTGTAAGCAACATTTTTTCAGTATGACAAATTGACGTCTGCCATTATTAATAGTTGTTCTGATAGAAATATCACATCTCCCTTTTTTGTCACAATTCAACGTGAAAAGGTAGTGGAATTAGCTCATGACTCTAAACTCCTAAAAAATCAATTTATAAAACAAATACCAGATGCCTAATTTTGAATAAATTTAATCGAAACTATTAAACAGAATATCAAATTAAATGCGTCAAATTTGACAACATACTTTTCTACACTGGATTTACAGTACGCTTACAGCCATTTAAACTTAGACACGAAAATATCACTCCATTGAAACTTCAGTATTGTAAGTGGTGAATGTACAGGCACATATCACTTCATTACTGGACTTTTTGGTCTAATTGTCATACCAGCTGCATTTCAAAAAGAATTGGACTACACTATGGTCGGTCTTGAAAACACATGTTGTTTTCTTAAGAATATAATTGTCGTTAGTCGTGGATCTCCAGGAGATTACTTAAATTTAGTCTATTAATGTCTGAACAAACTTGCTCAGGACAACTTTAGAATTAATTTACCTAAGTGTAACTTTGCCAAAACTGAAATTAAAAATTGGGTTACAAATTTAGACAACCCGATATCTCCCCACTATAGTCAAAAACGTCAGCAATCTTGAATCTGTCAGCACCGAAAAACCTAAAACAAAAACGTTCCTTCTCAGGATCATTACGCCAGCCCTCTCCTTAAAAAACACAAAACTTGTTTGCAACAATGAATTAGAAACACATTTCTAACACATTAAAAAAGTAGCAAACAGAACTGAAAACACGCATTGTAATCTCCACTTGGAAACCCGCATCAAATGCGCCTATTCTCGTGCAGGATTAGGCGCTGCAATAGAACAACAAGCACCAACAAAAAAGCATACAACAGCCTTTGCATTACAATTCCTTAAAATCAATGAGGAAAGGCATAGGGTCAACAAATTAGAATTATTCGTTGTAGTTTGCTGTATCGAATAATATAAAATATTTCTCTTTGGAAACTCTTCCAGTGTCATTACAGACGACAGAGCAGTACCATCCTTTATGAAAGAACACAGATTTAAAAAATTTTATAGTAGTAGTCTCGCAAGTTGGTAGGATTGGTGATTACCTATCAATTTTAACATTGAATACACACCAGCTGCTAAAACACGACTGGTAGATTATATTTATGGCCAACCAATTCAAAAAGCAAAACATACAAAAAAATATAATGAGGAATTCGGGGTTGCAACAATTTATATAAATTGCGCAACAACAAACTGTCACTCAAAGCACATTAACTCGGTAAATACTGCACATTGCACACGTGCCATTAATATCCAGCAAATAACTAATTCGAACTATTTTCTGCCTTACTCTCTCCTACAACTCAGTTGCTCAAATATTTCTCTTGAAACGCAGCTCAAATCGACCATTCTAATTCCATCAAAATGAGTACCACAATTGCATCATCCCCAACTCGATCTTGAAATACAAGACGAGTGACTCTCCAATATACACCGATTTCCAAAGTCAATACAACTAGCTCATGCATTGAAGGATCAATCAGCCCTACTTTGGAACTGTCCAAAGAAGAGGTTCCGAAAACAAAGTCACGCAGCTCTTCACAAAATATTTTTATCAGTTCCTACGACCAAGAATGCCGTATTAAGGAGGATTGAAATTGCATATTGCAGAACGACGAACAACGATATAAAGACGCCAACCCCTACATGCATTTGTACTTGCAAGATCTCGACGTTTGGCCAGGGTATGTCTGTTTTGACGTAGAAGTGGCGATTCCTAACTCAATCCAAAACGCAGTACTGGAATCCCTCAGCCTCACACACCCTTGGAGTAGGGGAATAGTCTTCCTTGTCCTATGATGTCCGTTTATGCATCAATATTCTCAAAAAAGCGGCCAAGTGCAAACCTTGTACAGAAATAGATAAGAACCCTAAACCAATCCTGGAAACAAAATGGAAACTTCACAAGAAGTGTTCCGAACCCATTAAAGAAATTGAAATAGATTTTGGCAGGCCTAATAAAAATGAAAAACATCAAGGTTCACATTTTCTCGCAAGTATTGACCGCTTCTCTAAATATCCAACAGTAGATTTGTTTGATAAAACAAGTAGACCCAACGATGTAAATTATTTAGTTGAATATATCTAAATTGATTGAGCCCCGCGTAATTTTCTTTTAGATCAAGCTAGATGTTTAATAGGAAATAAGATTAAAAGTTTTTGTAATCAAAGTAATCTCATAAAAAGCGCACCTGCAAATGATCACCTAGCCATCGGTTTAGTAGAACGATTGATAGAAACTATTAAAAGACGATTAAGTTTTGCAAAATTAGCGAGCAAAGACAACAGATTTACAATAAAAATATCATTAAAATTCGTAGTGTATCAATTACACATTTCTAATTAAAAGACAACAAATGTAACACCTTTCCAAGCACATTGTGTAGGAAAGCCGAACGACAACATAATGATCGAGAAGCGACATAGTCATCGAGGAAGCAATGAATAAAGTCCAAGTTAATGCGTGTTGACAATACAACGGCGACCGAAATAAAATAGTTTCATAATTCATTCTTCAACCAAAGCTGGAAAATCTCATCCCTCGGTCCCAAAAAGTCATTTGAAAACATCACAAGCTTGCTCAAAATGTGAAAAAGTGTTCGAAGAAGGACCTTCGCGGACTTTGAGACACCCTCTCAACCTGAAACACAGTACTACGCACTTCCCCCCTCTACAACTGTAATACAAGAGCCTGGTGTTTCTGAAGTTTGGTGTTAGGAACAATGACATTGCAAAATGCGGCACTAAAAGTGAAAGCAACACACCACGTTAGAAAATGGCACAACATTGACCTTTTCCGTCTGAGAAAACTACGGAAGAGAAGCTTGCATATCATTCAAAAGAACTGCGGAAAAAGTATAGAGGGGACATAAAAACTAGGCATTCACACACCGACAATCTTTCTGACGTCTCATTAGCAAAAAGCAACATTACCAAAGCGATGACAAGAAAACCCACGAAACCGAAACCACTCGTCATCCGAAGCACAAATACAGCAAATCCCAATACATCTGCAACTTCCTTGATCTAAACGCCGATCTCAAACCTAATAGACAGGCATCGGTATACTCTGGCTTTGAAATTTCGGTAACTGGGTCAGAATCTGTTCCAGCGCCAAAAAGACCACGAACTGGAAATTCGGTGATTGCTACAATTATACACGATGAGTCTTTGCATCCACCAACAGAAAAGTCTTACTTCAAACTCCCAATAGTCAGCCCATCCGACCCAGGAGTCCATCCTTTAACACCTTCACCTCCGGGATATGACTACACAGAGTACAAACCTGAAAAAAGCATTCCGTATTTGATGCGGAAAATAAAATTTAATGAAATTGTCATATTAATCAAAATTCAAATTTTACAAAAACTTGAAATTGTTATGTATTTATCGTTCATTCGTGAAACTTTTCCAGTTATTCTTTGTTTGAAAAATTACTCAGATTGTTTATGTGCTGCTTCCACACGTTCACTAAATGCAATGGAAATTCTGTACTATTGCATACTCAATTTGGTTTTGTTCATCTCCGACGCCTGTTGTGTTCCAACTTATTCCCCAAGCAAATACAACACTTTACCATTAATTATCTATTGTAACTTACAAATCTTTTACTCAATATGCTTTTATTTGTCATTTAGTTAACTTGTGTGATTGGTCTTAAATTTTTTTTACTCTTGCTTTCAAATTTGTCAAAGAGGCGGATATGTGATATATCAATCAAATATGTACTAAACATTATAACCCTCATCTTTTAAGTTATGATATACTTGTGACTCCCAGTTTTTCAATTAATGATATTTTAACTCCATCTGAAAAAAAGTTTGGTTCAGTTTGTTCATACAACCGAGTTTCAGTAATTTCATTCTTCTCACAACATTAATCGAAATCAGTTAATCTTCTAAATCTACAGTTTTGAGTTTAAAATAAACAACTAGTTGAGACTCAGAATCTCAAAATATAATTGCATTGGGTTTCCACCACTAAATTCATAATCCGAGAATTCACGCCTCTGATTCAAATGCGAATTCAAGCCGCATAATCTATCTTACTTAATTCAGACGGTATTAGCAATACAAATGCTAATCTATTTGTTGGGATATCACATTTCACATTCAGGGCCTAAAGAACGCGCTCTTTTCAGAAATGAAGTTTTTTGGGAAGGACCTTCTTAGGAACCCCCATTTAGCTGAAATAGACGGAGAAGATTTTTTTAAAATTAGCAATTTCGGCTAAAGAGGGAGTTTCGATAGACATCTTACGTAAAGCACCTCCCGAAAAGGTAAGACTATCTCCCTAATCTATCTATGAGGAAGATTTTTACAATTTCACTGCCCAAAGCTAACACAGTCGTAGGGTCAAAAGCGAACAAATAAAATTGCATGGGACAAAAAATATCAAAACTTTGAGACTGCTGAAATTTTATGTGGTGACACACCATGGATGTTTTGCGACAGCAAAGTTGTCTTCCTCAGTTATCTCAGTTTAGATTTGGTTCAGTCCAGGAATCTTTCTTTCATAGGGGTAGAAATTATTTTCTATCATAAGCAATTTTTACTTTTGCTACTTTTGCTTATTCAGTTCTGATATACTTGAATCGGGTTGGGTGAAACTTTTCAGCTTCAAAACGCTTACAGTTATAAATTTGTATGGGTCTCGAAAAGTGGGTTTAGCAAAAATGCCTTGGATATAAAAAGTCTTCCAAAAATTGAACAAGCCAAATACTGGCTGTAACTGTTAGAAGCAATCCTCTAACTCTCAAAAGCAATCAGAAGCAATCCGAAACAAAGTGTCAGAAGTATTGGATTTTAATACTTCGCTCCCTGAAATCCACCAATTTCTCGACTCGTCCAAAATGTAGAACAGCTCTTTAAAAGTAACACTATCGCTCCGAAAATCATTAGTTCCAATATCTCTTGCTCGCTATGGAGAATTAAAGACTATAGATAAAATAACCTGTTTGTGTTTTTCGTTCTGACTTATTATTACTTATGGACGTCAATTGAGATCGAAGTCAAAAAAATAAACATTTTGTTGGACTATGATTTGAAATTCTTCTTTACAAAAAATCAGAATTCAATTGGATAATCACACTATCACAATAAACTGATTACCAAAAAATTGTGTAACAAGGACAATAATTATCAAAAAAATAAAAGCTCTCGAAAAGTCTCCTAAATTCTTCAATTTCATCAGCCTTCCAACATTGCACAGCTGAATTTTCGGAAGTTTTCAGTAGTAATGTCACAAAAGATACAAAAACGTACATGTACGTTTTTTCGCTTTCTTTGAAAAATTTAATTCATTTATCTGATTTGTTTAAAAAATACATCAAATTCATAGTGTTAAAAAAATATTAGAGATGATCTAAGTTGATAGAACTGAAAATTCAGCTCCCGGAATCTCTTTTCCATAGTGGTAGAAAATAGTTTGGATCATAAGCATTTTTTGCTTTTGCTTATCCAGGACTGATAAACTGGAATCCGGTTGGGTAAAATTTTCAGCTTCAAAATGCTTACAGATTCCAAATTGGATAAATGAAAATTAAATATGGTCGGAGGAAAAAATGCCTTGATTATGAGAAGTCTTCGAAAAAACGAACAAGCACAATAAAGGTTCTGTCTGTTAAAAGCAAAACAAAAGGAGAACTTTCTCTCTTCTCGAAAGTGACAATTGTTAGAGACTTTAAAAAACTCCCTATTCTTAACGCAATGCCCTTTTGCAATTCGAAAATCCACACCTCGACATTGTTCAGTGGGAGTCAGATGCATTTTGAAGTATAATAGCGAGCCTAAAATCCCAAAACGAAAAACAATGAGCTCGTCGAAAATAACTGATTTGCATATATTTTGTCGCTGTCTTGTGTGATACTTTACCATTTAAGAGGCAACCTTTCACTCAAAATAGCGGTTTCCGATTTTCCGTACTCCTCTCCAGGAAAATCGCAATTTTCTTGTCTCACCCAAAATGTATAAACAGCGTCATTAGAAAGTCCTATAAAAGTTACACTATTGCTCCAAAAACGGGTACTACCAATATTTTACCGGCAGTTTAAATTTTACTTCCAGCATCACTGGCTTCCATTAGTTCCAGGCCAGTTGTTAGGAGTCAAAAATGACATTAATTTTCCAAGTTAGTCTACCTACCAATTTTTATGCCCCTCGGGCTACAATTTTCCTCAATATAGCCTTTTCATTATCCAGTGCTCACAATGGTCAATTGAGAATACCTTTTTTTCGCAGGAAACATTAAAAAAATAATGATCCTTTTCCTTGGATTTGTTGTATACAAGCTCAGATGTTTAATCCTTTTCGGATTCATAGGACTTCCCCGGAACTCTAATTTCGATTGCAAAGTTTCATTCGTGCGTTTTACTTGTTGATGTTCTTTTTACGGGTATATGGTGCTTATAACTGACTATAATAACTTTTAGATCTTTTCCGTTTGTGCCCCCCCCCCCCCAGCTTAATGGATGCATATTATTTGCACCCCCAGTTCCACGTGCCATTTTTTACACAATGCTTTACTATGTAATGGCACGTGCTCTGTAACTGGGGGGGGGGGGCATAACGTACGAGGGACACAAACGGAAATTTTCCCAACTTTTAGCCGGATAGATGGCACGTCTCATGTCTTTGTAGTGAACGTTGATTTGTTTGATGTTTGAGAACTGGCTGTTCTTCAACTTTATTAAACTAAATTAAGCAGTATTTACAAAATATGTTAATATTCTGATTGATTCCCGGATAGTAACTCCAACAACATCAAATCAATAATTGTTTAAAACAGTTTAGGACAGAAAAATTTCTCTCTTTACCTCACTCTGATGAAATAGAAGAGGCGAAATAGGAAAAATAAAGCACGTTATGTCTGTACATTTTTATATATGTCAAAACTCCCCCTCCCCCTCCCCCTCCCCCTCCCCCGACGGTAGAATCTGACCATCTGAAATTAAATTGGTATCCGGTCATTCTGTCGATTATACAGGTATGTAATAATTGTAATGGCTAGTCTTAATTCAAATTAATCCATACAAATGATTATCAGTCTAAAACAACACATTGCACTGAAAAATATTTTTAACGAAGCGGGAGAGTGGCGAGGGAGGGGGGCTTTGACCAGGAAGTTCCTGGAGCAGTCATATTTTATTTAATCTTCTGGCTGGAATTTTTCGAATTATCTTCAATTTGGAGTGTTAGTAGGAATCAGTTAAGGATAGCAGGTACGTTCGTTTGTACACGTCGATTGCCTCTTTCTGTCTGGGAACTCTTCAGCCAACAGCATCCTTCTGAATTCCGCTTCCATGTCCCGCCGATCGGCCACTTCGTCTATCATTCTCTCAACCATGTCCGTGTATCGTCTGTCAGCCAAGCTAGCTCTCCAATCCCTCCTTCGCACAACATCCGCTTCAATCACCCCAATCACAAGGAAAAACACGGCAATTTTATACATCATGCTTCCGATGAGTCTCGACGTCACCTGAAAAAAAAGTATTTCTTCTGCTCTTTAGCAGTGAAAAGCTAAATTGGCCTTGCTAGCTTTTATTTGTCTTTTCTAAGAAAGTCTTTTTTGTAATTTCACGCGTTAATGCGTCTGGGTTTCCGCTTTATCAGAGGCTTAGTTTCGCGTAATTAACTTTGCTTTTGTTGTAAGGGATCTTTTCCGTTTGTCCCCCCCCCCCCCAGTACGTTATGCGCCCCCAGTTACAGAGCACGTGCCATAACATAGAAAATCATTATGTAAAATTATGGCACGCGCGTCTGGGGGTGCAAATAATATGCGGCAACTAAGCTAAGGGGCACAAACGGAAAAAATCCGTTGTAACTGTGTTTTGCTACCACGTGGAAAAAAAACATGCACATCGCCCACGAAAAAATTGATTGTGATCTCACCAATTAGGCTGTCTATAATTTGTGGCTTCAGTTGTTTGCTGATCAACGTTATTCTGAAGAGAATGCTCAATTGTGAAAAATTGAGCTACAATTTGTAACTTATTTTAACAGTCACGCGCTTGTGGTTTGTTTTTATCTAATATTACATTCTACTTAAATAATTTGGCTTCATAATAGATTGCTCCAAGCATTTTTGTCAAGAAAAATCTGCAAAAATGGGCGTGAAAGCTACTTTATCCAAAATTTTAATGCTGTTGTATTTTAGACAAACTATGCTATATGAAAACAGTGCTTTTATTCATTGACAATTAAAAAGCCTCTCCAGCATATTACAAAACTGTACATATGTAAATGAATAGATAATACGCTTACGTCCAAACTGTATTAGACCAGCATATTAATAATTGGAGTCATGAAAGAACAGACCGTCCGCAAAAATTGTTTTTTTAACTCTCACTGAGTTTCTTTGAGTTCATAAGATGCGCATTGAATGCTAAAGAGTCCTTCAGAAAAAGTTGTTAATGTGGTTCCGAATTGAATTGGTGCAACAAATTACGATTTTTCATTAAATCCAAAGGGTAGAAAAGTGTCAAATTTGATTAATTTCTTCAAATTGGAAATATTGCCCAACCAAAATAGACTCATGCTCATACAATTTTTAACGCCAAGCATATACTTAGTAGTCGGCTTACACAGTTTCGAATCTTCAAATATTTGAAAGAAATTTTATGGGAGCAGATAGCTGAGTATTTCAGAACAAAATTGCTCAGTTGAGCCATTTTAACGTCTTCAACCGATTGTTTAGATAATTTCGTTTTGCATAAATTTTTTTTGGTGCAAATAAAATGATAACTTTGGCCAATTTATCAGCATTTCACCAAAATCCAATTATTGTTAGTACAAAGTAAGTCTCAAATCAATTTTTTTAAGGAAGTTATCGCTTTCAGAACGTTCATTTCTTTGATATTGATTTAAAAAAATTGAATTGAAACAGCTATTTTTTTTAGAAAAACTGAATGTGTTAAACTCGTTAAAATATCGAAAAAAGTTTATCGAATTCAAATGACATTGTTTGCAATGAGTTTCGAGATTTTGAGACCTTTACTAGGAATTTTTAATGACACAAATATTTCATCTGTTTTATCAAAATTAGGCTTCTTAATAGGGAAAAAGCTTTTGGTGACCGTAGTTGCAGGATCAATCTTAATTCCAAAATTTTAAAAAATCAATTTTTGCGACTATTGTAATAGTCGTTCATTATTAAATTTTTGCCCTTTGCTTTGTAATTGATAATTTTCTAAATGACAATATTGTAACAATTATGCGTAACAATGATTTTAAAGACCATATTAGTCAGAGCTTAAAATTTGCATTGTTTTGTTAAACTTCTATAAAAGATGTGTTCAGAACAATAAAGCAGAATGACTAAACAAATACACAGGTCAAAACAAAAAAGAGCTGTCGCCTTACCAACATCAACTATTTTTTCCATATATATTTTTTATATATCAACACACATATATAAAGTAAGACCGAATGTATTACGTTTTAGTAACAAATTTTATTTTTTACTGAAAGTATTCGAAAATGTTTCTATTTTTTTCTTGAAACAATTTTACTTAAAGTGTTCCTGGCGTCAAGAAAAAAATCACAGCGCTACGAGTTCTTGGATCATCACGTTGTTTCACGATAATTGGGCGCAAAATTAGTAATTACTTATTTTTTGCGAGCCTTTGAGAATGCGGCTTAGAATAGGAAGCTCAAAAAGTCCCGCCTGGTAAAGCTGCATTCAATTGTATCACGCAATGGATCGTATTTTGTGCTCGAAATATTATCTGAAGATTTCACTTTGATAGTAATAGACCACATCGGTTCAAAAAAATTGAAAAACGCATTTCGAAATTGACATCACCAAACATAGACAACGAGTCAATAATTGAAAACGAAGCGAAAGTACAAGTCTTTCAGCATATTTATGAGAGAATGACGGAATATTTCACAAAATCATTGCTTAGAGTTTGCGCATATCAGACAAATGGAAGAAAATTTGGAAAGTTAGAAATAAAGACGACAAGCTCAAGAGCAAAATAGAGTTTAAACATCCTTAGCTTTTATTACAAAAAATACAATAGGTAAAAACCACAAACCTATGGCGTGCTCCATAAATAACAATCCAATAGAACCCAATTGACGCATGGAAAATGAGAAAAGCAAATTTTATCACGCAATCAAGACAACGCCTCCCAAGTTTTAACTTAATGTCAAATTTGCAATTATTTATAAAGAAATTTGCAAACTTTGTAAAATATTGCATTAATTTTTTAAATATTTGCACACAGGTTTTGGTCCCTTATCGTTCGGAGCTGCTGGCCCTGTAGGGTGAT
Source organism: Convolutriloba macropyga (assembly GCF_964194025.1). NCBI lineage: Eukaryota > Metazoa > Xenacoelomorpha > Acoela > Convolutidae > Convolutriloba > Convolutriloba macropyga. The sequence goes on from NC_134480.1 coordinate 46,832,038, forward strand.
TTTAGTGCACATATCGTTTAGAAGGTATACTTTATTCATTTTTCAATTGAATTAAGCAATCTCCGTGAAATGATTAGGAAAAAACACTTATTGCTAAATTAAACAGAGCGCGACCGGAACGAATTCGACCGATCGTTTGCAAATTTTTGCAAACTTAACATTATTTTGTGAAATTTTGCAAGTTTGACCTTGTGATGAGATAATTTGTAAATTTTTACAAATTTGGTATCATCGAGCAAAAATTTGCAAAGTTTTGTAAATTTGACATTTGTTGTGAACTAGGGCTACCAACAAAAAATGTGCCATGAAACGCTGTTGAAGTACATTAGTACCTTCATATTTGCTGAATCATCAGGATTTACGTTTGTTTTTGTTAGCTCATCCATCTCTGCACATCTTTATTCATGTTTTTGATTTCTGATCCTCTGAGTGTAAACAAATCTTTTGTTCAACAGTTATTCATGTAATGTCATATCTTAGTTGTGGTCTTCCGAATTGGATTATTCTTTCATTTAACTGTCTTTCTTGATATCAAATTGAAAGTGAAATCTTAATATGTTGTTGTCTGTTAATTGACCGACAGCCAATCAAATGAAGTATTCAAAGCAAAGCACTGATTTGCCTGGCATATCAAAGCAATCAAAGAATAACTTGATTGACGCTGCCAATCAGCACAATTTTCTCATACACACTAAACGGTGTACGACATGGCGCAGTCTGCTTTTGATTGCCGAAAAACGCCCTTGTCTGAAAAGCTCAACTAGTAGAAGACAACCGTCTAACACCCTCTTCGATAGGTGAAAATAGGCGTACCCAAGTGAGACAAACAATCCTAAGGAAAACATAATATTGGATGTTCTGCTCCAGAGTAAACAAACCGTAGTGCCAATTCTCTGAGCCACCAAAATCACCAAATGGGCAATAATTTGAATCTCCGATGGGCAAGGAGAGAGAAAGAAAAGCACATAGTGCATTACTAAAACTTTCATAGGAACTGAAACGCAGGTTGCAGAAATTTTATTTTGCAAAATTTCATTCGCTTCATATTACCAAATTTGTGTTTCCATACTATATTGAGTATCGGCATTGAAAGGAGACGTATCTTGATTTAAAAAATTTTACTTGTAATGCTAAACGAATGAAAAACACTAGAGAGGATAATGAAATTATTCTTCATAAGAACCAGAAATTTCACTTTCGATAGATATTTTTTTATTTTTCAAGAAATCAATAAAAAGGAAAGTGTCATCCAGCATTAGTGCAAAATAATAAGGAGACCTGGAAGAAAATTGCAAATTCAAGGACGGTGAGGAGAAGGAGGTAGGTCACGACTAATGCTTATAAAACTTGTCCAAATCTGATGAACATCTCGAACTGCGTCGCAAAAGAAAAGAGTTGAAAAAATTCCAAAAAATTAAAAAAAACTTTAATTTTGGACAACAAAACGCGATAAGAAAAAATAGCGCGACGCTAATCACTGTCAACACTGTGCAAAACAGTAGTTGATTTGGCTTCGCTGATCAACAACGAGCCCGTACCGAACTTCAAGTGTTAATCAATACTGGACAATTGTAAATGCAAGTCTCCCATCTAATATAATTTGCTCGCTTTCTCGCTTGAAATTTGCTTCTTTCAAGCGTATTAGAGCAGCGCAAAAGATATTATTTCAACGGTCACGGTGGCGCAGTATGAAGGACAAAGATCTAAGAAGATTGAGAGCGTGGGGTCCATCCCCGTACGTAACTTTCTTTTCGCACTTGTATTGAGATTAGACTGGCCAAGTCTGACAAGTCTTAAATGTGTTATGATCATAGCTCTGAATCAGTACTGATATCTAGATTTGAAATTAGACTTGCCCAGTACTTGTATTGAATTGGCGTTAAGTACGGGAGTCAAAAATCAAGACTTCGACCAGCGAAATCAAACAAATCAGTGCAGAAATGCGAAGAAGATTGACACGCTAATCATAAACAAACTTACAGCGTCATGAGCAAAAGTGCAACAAATATTGTTTACTAAATAGTTTGCAAAAATATATTCAAAACCCCAAATATAAACGAAGAAGTAAAAAAAATCAAAAAAATTAAAAAGACAACAAAAACGAAAAAAGTCACTGACGAGTACTAATAATTACAACAGTATCTACAATCCGGGCTACAACACGTCCGCTGAAAACTCAGTTATGACGATCACAAACGAAGGATTCAGCACAGTCACGCCTGAAATCAGTCAAGTAAAGAAATATGCTCATTTGTAAACCAAGCTTGCAAGTACAATCCTAAAGCACCGCAAGGAGGGAAGAAGGTTGACTATAAAACGAAAATGGGAAATTTTGCAAGTTTGACCTTGTGATGAGATAATTTGTAAATTTTTACAAATTTGGTATCATCGAGCAAAAATTTGCAAAGTTTTGTAAATTTGACATTTGTTGTGAACTAGGGCTACCAACAAAAAATGTGCCATGAAACGCTGTTGAAGTACATTAGTACCTTCATATTTGCTGAATCATCAGGATTTACGTTTGTTTTTGTTAGCTCATCCATCTCTGCACATCTTTATTCATGTTTTTGATTTCTGATCCTCTGAGTGTAAACAAATCTTTTGTTCAACAGTTATTCATGTAATGTCATATCTTAGTTGTGGTCTTCCGAATTGGATTATTCTTTCATTTAACTGTCTTTCTTGATATCAAATTGAAAGTGAAATCTTAATATGTTGTTGTCTGTTAATTGACCGACAGCCAATCAAATGAAGTATTCAAAGCAAAGCACTGATTTGCCTGGCATATCAAAGCAATCAAAGAATAACTTGATTGACGCTGCCAATCAGCACAATTTTCTCATACACACTAAACGGTGTACGACATGGCGCAGTCTGCTTTTGATTGCCGAAAAACGCCCTTGTCTGAAAAGCTCAACTAGTAGAAGACAACCGTCTAACACCCTCTTCGATAGGTGAAAATAGGCGTACCCAAGTGAGACAAACAATCCTAAGGAAAACATAATATTGGATGTTCTGCTCCAGAGTAAACAAACCGTAGTGCCAATTCTCTGAGCCACCAAAATCACCAAATGGGCAATAATTTGAATCTCCGATGGGCAAGGAGAGAGAAAGAAAAGCACATAGTGCATTACTAAAACTTTCATAGGAACTGAAACGCAGGTTGCAGAAATTTTATTTTGCAAAATTTCATTCGCTTCATATTACCAAATTTGTGTTTCCATACTATATTGAGTATCGGCATTGAAAGGAGACGTATCTTGATTTTAAAAATTTTACTTGTAATGCTAAACGAATGAAAAACACTAGAGAGCATAATGAAATTATTCTTCATAAGAACCAGAAATTTCACTTTCGATAGATATTTTTTTATTTTTCAAGAAATCAATAAAAAGGAAAGTGTCATCCAGCATTAGTGCAAAATAATAAGGAGACCTGGAAGAAAATTGCAAATTCAAGGACGGTGAGGAGAAGGAGGTAGGTCACGACTAATGCTTATAAAACTTGTCCAAATCTGATGAACATCTCGAACTGCGTCGCAAAAGAAAAGAGTTGAAAAAATTCCAAAAAATTAAAAAAAACTTTAATTTTGGACAACAAAACGCGATAAGAAAAAATAGCGCGACGCTAATCACTGTCAACACTGTGCAAAACAGTAGTTGATTTGGCTTCGCTGATCAACAACGAGCCCGTACCGAACTTCAAGTGTTAATCAATACTGGACAATTGTAAATGCAAGTCTCCCATCTAATATAATTTGCTCGCTTTCTCGCTTGAAATTTGCTTCCTTCAAGCGTATTAGAGCAGCGCAAAAGATATTATTTCAACGGTCACGGTGGCGCAGTATGAAGGACAAAGATCTAAGAAGATTGAGAGCGTGGGGTCCATCCCCGTACGTAACTTTCTTTTCGCACTTGTATTGAGATTAGACTGGCCAAGTCTGACAAGTCTTAAATGTGTTATGATCATAGCTCTGAATCAGTACTGATATCTAGATTTGAAATTAGACTTGCCCAGTACTTGTATTGAATTGGCGTTAAGTACGGGAGTCAAAAATCAAGACTTCGACCAGCGAAATCAAACAAATCAGTGCAGAAATGCGAAGAAGATTGACACGCTAATCATAAACAAACTTACAGCGTCATGAGCAAAAGTGCAACAAATATTGTTTACTAAATAGTTTGCAAAAATATATTCAAAACCCCAAATATAAACGAAGAAGTAAAAAAAATCAAAAAAATTAAAAAGACAACAAAAACGAAAAAAGTCACTGACGAGTACTAATAATTACAACAGTATCTACAATCCGGGCTACAACACGTCCGCTGAAAACTCAGTTATGACGATCACAAACGAAGGATTCAGCACAGTCACGCCTGAAATCAGTCAAGTAAAGAAATATGCTCATTTGTAAACCAAGCTTGCAAGTACAATCCTAAAGCACCGCAAGGAGGGAAGAAGGTTGACTATAAAACGAAAATGGGAAATTTTGCAAGTTTGACCTTGTGATGAGATAATTTGTAAATTTTTACAAATTTGGTATCATCGAGCAAAAATTTGCAAAGTTTTGTAAATTTGACATTTGTTGTGAACTAGGGCTACCAACAAAAAATGTGCCATGAAACGCTGTTGAAGTACATTAGTACCTTCATATTTGCTGAATCATCAGGATTTACGTTTGTTTTTGTTAGCTCATCCATCTCTGCACATCTTTATTCATGTTTTTGATTTCTGATCCTCTGAGTGTAAACAAATCTTTTGTTCAACAGTTATTCATGTAATGTCATATCTTAGTTGTGGTCTTCCGAATTGGATTATTCTTTCATTTAACTGTCTTTCTTGATATCAAATTGAAAGTGAAATCTTAATATGTTGTTGTCTGTTAATTGACCGACAGCCAATCAAATGAAGTATTCAAAGCAAAGCACTGATTTGCCTGGCATATCAAAGCAATCAAAGAATAACTTGATTGACGCTGCCAATCAGCACAATTTTCTCATACACACTAAACGGTGTACGACATGGCGCAGTCTGCTTTTGATTGCCGAAAAACGCCCTTGTCTGAAAAGCTCAACTAGTAGAAGACAACCGTCTAACACCCTCTTCGATAGGTGAAAATAGGCGTACCCAAGTGAGACAAACAATCCTAAGGAAAACATAATATTGGATGTTCTGCTCCAGAGTAAACAAACCGTAGTGCCAATTCTCTGAGCCACCAAAATCACCAAATGGGCAATAATTTGAATCTCCGATGGGCAAGGAGAGAGAAAGAAAAGCACATAGTGCATTACTAAAACTTTCATAGGAACTGAAACGCAGGTTGCAGAAATTTTATTTTGCAAAATTTCATTCGCTTCATATTACCAAATTTGTGTTTCCATACTATATTGAGTATCGGCATTGAAAGGAGACGTATCTTGATTTTAAAAATTTTACTTGTAATGCTAAACGAATGAAAAACACTAGAGAGCATAATGAAATTATTCTTCATAAGAACCAGAAATTTCACTTTCGATAGATATTTTTTTATTTTTCAAGAAATCAATAAAAAGGAAAGTGTCATCCAGCATTAGTGCAAAATAATAAGGAGACCTGGAAGAAAATTGCAAATTCAAGGACGGTGAGGAGAAGGAGGTAGGTCACGACTAATGCTTATAAAACTTGTCCAAATCTGATGAACATCTCGAACTGCGTCGCAAAAGAAAAGAGTTGAAAAAATTCCAAAAAATTAAAAAAAACTTTAATTTTGGACAACAAAACGCGATAAGAAAAAATAGCGCGACGCTAATCACTGTCAACACTGTGCAAAACAGTAGTTGATTTGGCTTCGCTGATCAACAACGAGCCCGTACCGAACTTCAAGTGTTAATCAATACTGGACAATTGTAAATGCAAGTCTCCCATCTAATATAATTTGCTCGCTTTCTCGCTTGAAATTTGCTTCTTTCAAGCGTATTAGAGCAGCGCAAAAGATATTATTTCAACGGTCACGGTGGCGCAGTATGAAGGACAAAGATCTAAGAAGATTGAGAGCGTGGGGTCCATCCCCGTACGTAACTTTCTTTTCGCACTTGTATTGAGATTAGACTGGCCAAGTCTGACAAGTCTTAAATGTGTTATGATCATAGCTCTGAATCAGTACTGATATCTAGACTTGAAATTAGACTTGCCCAGTACTGATATTGACTTGGCGTTAAGTACGGGAGTCAAAAATCAAGACTTCGACCAGCGAAATCAAACAAATCAGTGCAGAAATGCGAAGAAGATTGACACGCTAATCATAAACAAACTTACAGTGTCATGAGCAAAAGTGCAACAAATATTGTTTACTAAATAGTTTGCAAAAATATGTTCAAAACCCCAAATATAAACGAAGAAGTAAAAAAAATCAAAAAAATTAAAAAGACAACAAAAACGAAAAAAGTCACTGACGAGTACTAATAATTACAACAGTATCTACAATCCGGGCTACAACACGTCCGCTGAAAACTCAGTTATGGCGATCACAAACGAAGGATTCAGCACAGTCACGCCTCAAATCAGTCAAGTAAAGAAATATGCTCATTTGTAAACCAAGCTTGCAAGTACAATCCTAAAGCACCGCAAGGAGGGAAGAAGGTTGACTATAAAACGAAAATTACAAAACACTTCTCAAAAAATTGTTTAAAACGATGGGCGCTTAATAGCAATGATCTTAAGCAACAATTGTTCCGCAAACAACGCCCAATTTCTTGTAATAAAACACAGATTGAGATTGCGGATCTGAAAAGTCTTGCTTGAGACTGCAGGAAGACGCGTAGCTCAACATCAAACATTCAATCGAAAAGTAAATTGCATTGATTCACCAAATCCAAAAAACACAAAAAGGGAGTATAATTCCCTGGATTAGCCGAACTGGTCAGTCTACAAAAACCACAGTGAAGTCACAATTCCAAGAAAACTATCAAGAGCGTCATCAAAAAGGACGAAGGCTCCTGATAAATATTCAAGATAAAGTTGAAGCGCAACTTGAATTAGAGCAAGTTAGATCTCCACTCACAGACCACTCGGCAGTGCAACTCGCAACTTCAACATCTTTGTGGTGATTTGTTCGGCACATACAGATTCAAAACGGGTTTTTTCCGACAAACCCGTGTGCCCGCCGAGTTCCAAAAACACCTGACAATACACTAATTGGTCCGATTAAGGCCTATTAATTTTCAGACATATAAAATGTAAGCATCGGTACGTTAGACGAACTTATTACACTAGCTAGAGAGAACCTAAAAATTAAACAACCAAAAACTAAATTCAAGAATAAATCTGTCGAAATGTCGTTTTGAGAAAGAAGAAGTGAAATGTTTTGAGGAATTTTCAAATAAACCGGCATTAAACCATTAGAAACTAAGGGAAGTGCAATATTCAATAAGAAAGCCACAGATTCGTAGAAAAATAATGATATTATACTGGGATTACGTGGGCTGGAAAACAGTTGCGATTGCTCAACTTCGCGTCGCGATTCTTGAATTTTGTACAAACCAGATATGATGTTAACAAATAGGAGTAGTGTGGGCCGTCGAACACTTTAAATATTACTTGCAGTCAGACCGAACAGACCAAAAAAATATTGGCCAGACAGACTATACCAAGTTTGGGTATTTGACGAGGGAAAGCGTAATAGAAATTTTTGTCCAAACCATTGGCTAGTTTGGTCCAAAGCTGTTTGGTGCCCATGTCATGCAGGCCTGCCTTTTGTTACCCTCTTCAGTTGTTATAGGGTTTTTGTCGCGCAAATCCAATATGAAATTTTGTTGATGGATTTGTAACGGGACACCAAACTATAAATGAACTAAGTGGATTTACTAGGCGAATTAGAGTTGAAGGTAACTGTATTATGTGACCTGTCTGTATTTGAGGTAGAAGGCTGAGATGCTGTTCTGTCACAACTGATTTATGTTGAATAATGCCGTGGTAAACTATAATCAGATAGGATGGCAACTCCAGAATAAGTACAGTTTAACCATCAATATATCACAGGCACATAGAAACCTCTGCTGAATTCATCATTATTGCAGGCAACAGTTGATTTCTAAAAACGAATACCTTGGTATAGACTAATGAGAAAACACACCATTTCCCCCTAAAATTGCTTTGTTTTTTTTACATCTTTTCTCGTATAAATTAATTTAAAAAGTAATATTGGTTCTCGGGTTATGAAGAAATAGTCTAAGCTTTATTTAAAAAATACTTATCTATATATGAGCAAATCAAGCTCAATGTCTGCCCTTGAGTCTCTTATTCTGTATGGTTAAGAAGTCTGGGTCTCCCTGGCCTTGTCCAAAGTCTGTTTGGCCTGGTCTGTATCTGAATTTCGATCTGTTACGTCTGGGCCCCCTGACTACGACCCATGTTGATCTGACCCACTTCTCTGGAGGACTTTATCATGCGCCCTGAATCAACCCTAACCGAACAGCAAATTCAGTAGTACTCACCTCCGGGCGAAAAGGAGCTAAGAAAACTTTTTACTTAATTGAAGACCGTATCTGAAATAAACTATGTTTTGACTTCGATAATAGATGATGCTGATAATTGGTCGTGACCTTGACACCCCAGACGACCAACACCACTTCAGATCAGGCCGTACCATGCAGAAATGATCTCTGATCGGTAGACCGTGTCAGGTCAAAGCCAGCTCTGTCATTCTCAAGTGTATTCGAAGTGCACTCGAGAGCCATTTCATATCAGACTATGATGGACAAGAAGAGGTCTCTGACGAAACCCGGTTTTCGCCAAGCCATTTTATTTAGACCCACTCCCAATCGGTATCGTCTCTGATCATCCATCTATAACTGTCCATTTTCGGAAAAATACTAAACCCTAAAACCAGAAACATTAGTAGTGCCTAAAACAGAAAAGTAACAACAACGAAAAAAGCAAAAATTTAAAAATTCCTTAAAATCTGCATAAAAAGCCTCGAACTGGGTTCAAATTGCAGAATTTTTTCAACAGACGATTCTATGACGTTTTACTAATAGGTGTTTTTCATGTTATGAGAGAGTAACAGGAAACCATGAACACTGAGGGTAGATCTTCCCTCGCTATTTTGCCAAGCCTTTGTATATAAATGGCTTACTGGTTCAATTTTTTGTAAATTTTAATTTAACGTGATAATGTTTCTCAAAGTTACGATGTCAATGAAATGAAATGAGATAAGTTTAGCAAATCAATATCTTGCTCAATCACACTGATTTAGATAATCTTAAATAGATGTAAATTATCTGTTATTTTCATGTGCCCGATTATAAGTCATTTTTTACAGTAAGGATACCTTTGCACATCTAGTCAATTCCGGAACTCTAAACGAGCGAACCATACTTTTTCAGCACCCACTATAGTCTTTTCTTTTTTCTCGCTGATAGTGGATAAAATATATGAGAAATAAGCACCAAATTATTTGAATGAAATACGTTCTATTGTACGTAGCAAGCTCGAAAAAAGAGCATATAACATAATTTTTTGCTAAACCGACTTTCATCTTTTTTACCATATATTTTGAGCTTTCCAAAATTTTGCTTTACAAAATTCTGACCAATTTTAGACTAAGCGCTGCAAAAAAAGTTGCTAGGTTTGCCATTTTAAAACACTATCCTTTTGCTATTACCGTAATGACGTTGATACGTAGTTTGTTACATCAAAAGTGTAAATAAAATCCTAATTGCATTGCAAAAAATTGTGATAGTGCTGTAAAAATATTGTCCTAACCCACTGTGAAAACAATGGTGTCTTTGACCAAATGCAAAGTGCGTACAGAAGAAATCGCTGCAAAACTGATAACATGCTCAAGTCAACTCAGCACGTTACAGAAGCGTTTCAATGGCCCGGAATGGTGGGATATGCGTGTTTACGTGTTGAAAAAGCGTTTGATGCAGTGTGGAGATTAGCACTTAAAAAACTGCAACAAATTGATGTACATAAAACTGTAAGAAAAAAGGGGTAAACTCTTTTCTCTCTCAGTAGTAATTTTGTTTAAATCAATAAATCAAAAATCAGCACATTTTCAACACTAGCTGGATTACCTCAGGGCAGCGTCAGTGCGCCCATACCCTTCCTGATTTATATCAGCTGCATGCCTAAACTACCTGCAGAAATTTCTCAACTTGCTGATGATTTTCCCTTCACTACAGGGGAAGGACTTTCAGAATAAAACAAACAAAACCTCAATTTTCACTAGACACTTTAATCAAATTGTCCAAAAAGCCAAAAAGAAGAATAAACTTTGTTTAAACAAATTACATGTTTTTTATAAATTCTGTCAAAGAAAAACTCCGATCTGGATTTTTTCTTCGATGGCAGACGAATTGAAGGCTCAAGCCCAATTAATTTTCGTGGCGTAATTTTTATCCCGCATCTAAAATGGAACGAAAACTGCAAAAATTTGGTGGCAAGAGCAAACAAATTTATCTAGCAATTGTGGCATCTCAGTCAAGTTAACATTGATGACGAGTACTGGTTGACTCTGAACATTTCAAGGCTTCAACTATATTTTCTAATGCGAATGCCTGGTGCATTGACCAATTTAAGTCAATTATCAACAACATACAGATAACCCAATATAGAAGACTCGGAATTTGTATGAGAAAACTCCGCTGTTACAGTGTCCAACAATTCCATGAAGAGGCCAAATTGCTTTCTGCAAAGGCTTTTCTGATACGATTAGCAAACGATTACTTGAAACGGGCCAAAGAGAACAAGGTCAAACCAATACTTGAACTCATCCAGAAAAGTAAGCAATGTCCGAAAAACAGTTATCAAAGCAAACTGGACCATCTGTATTTCTAATGCAGGAAAAAGAAACAGCAGCCCACTATTTTGTTACATCCCAAAAGTCTTCAACAAAGACTGCCATGTGAACTAATGACATGAAAATACTGCCATTACCATCAACAATTAGATTATATCGGCCAAACCGTTAAGGGTTTTGGAACGAAACGAATAAAGCAGTTGAAGATGGTTCGGGTCATAGCAACGAATTTGCAGTCTTTGTTTTCTTATTTTTTTACCCCTAATTTCCAGTTCATCTATCGAAGAACAGCTATCAATGAATGGTTATTGCTAGCCGCTTGCTTAGTAAAATCGTGGCTGAACTGTAAAAAACACGCGGAAAGACACCACCATTGTACGCACCTCCTATCAAGTGGAAAGTTTCAACATCATTAGGGAAATCACAACGAAATCATTTAAAAAGTCATCATTATCAAAAAGCTGCAAATACAAGCCAACTCTATTTTAGTTTTCACAATCACTCCATTGATATCTTTGTGACAGTCAATTTATAGTTATACAACAAACGAAATAATTTTGTGCGACGCGCGGTTTGGATCAGTGGCTTTAAGGTTTAGGTTCGCATAGCAGTTTTTACTGCTTTTTATTCTTCCCTTTTGACTTTATTTTTTTCTTTCTGAAAAAACAATTATGTTTGGTTTTTTAGTTTCAATTATTAACAGTTGCAACCGCACTTTTTTGTATTTTCCCTCAATTATCTTTAATTTGTCTTAACGATTACCTTCATGAATATAGTTACACTTTTGTACGTCTAAGACAGCGAGTTGTAGCGCAGTGCTCAAAATCCTAAGATCAAACGGGGCGCAGTGGTTTAATCCCCACTAGGAGAGAAGACTATTTCCTTAGCTTTTTATCTCGTATTAACCATAAATTTTTTTTTTAAAAAAGCTCCACATCTCTGCTAGGAAAACAGCAAGTCGTAGCACCAGCGGTTTATCTGAAACAACTGGAGGCGTTACGAGCGAAGCCCTATCTCTCCTTTTCTCACTACTTTCATTCTCTATCTTGTCACGTCTTTCTTTTTGAATTGTTAAACCCAATTAATGATTTTTCCTCCTTTCTGGTTAAAAAATGTTATTTGATATCTTACCACGCAGGGAAAAACGAAACATCACATAAGAGGCTAGCCAAGAGCACCAAAAACGCGAATTCAAATAAGCAGAACCAGCAGAAGTCTTTTCTAGAGCTTGAATTGGCTCCCAGCAACAGGAAAAATAATTGGATTTAAAAAGAATATTTCTGTAAGAACAGGAGAAATAATTCTTCATTCCGAATTCAAACTATCTCTTTTATATATTAATGCCTTTAAATTTATTGAACTTGATTGTACATACATTAATAATAAGTGTAAAATGAATCCACGCGGTTGTCTGTTTTATCAGCTAAGTTTTTGGCACCGTGACTTAAATATTTTGAAGTCTTTTCAACTGGGTTGCATTTTGAACAGCCTAAGAGCTAAAATCCCTTCAGTTCATTATTTTGAAGAAGACTGTAAGAGATAAATAGTAGATTGTTTTCGAACAATTATCAATCCTAACTAGTTATAACACAATGTTTATTATTTATCTTTTCTTTGGGGTACACTTCGATTGGTTGCCGGCCAATCTATTCAAACTGAACAATTTGATATTTCCAATAATGCAGCGGCGTTACGTCTTTTCCCATCCATACTCTCGGCTATAGAAAGAGAGGGAAAGTTCGCCCCCCCACCTGTTGAAAACAAGGAACTGGGGTACAGATAGGCAGCTGTTTTGGAGGACCCATAGTATGTTTATGTTGAGGTGATAGTAGTAAAATTATTTTGCTAACAATGACAGACAACGACCGTATCGTCCACAAAAAACGGCCGTCGAGTTCAAGGAGGGCAAAACAGATGAAGAGTTGATATGATGTTCTCTAACGTCAACCTCCAGCAGCAGCAACGCATTTAGTGCAAACACAAGTAGACTTTGAGAACGAAAAGAACGGATTTACAGCAGCACAGACAGGTTTAATCGGCGAAGCGAAAAATGCGAAACTGAAATGCGAAAATGAAATTCATCATAGCAGACTCCTCACAATATGACGAGGCATTGTGGTCCATTGACAGGCAACCAAGTTAAAAAATTTCTAAGACTCAATCAAGTTAAAACTCTTTTTGGTGTTGCAAATTATTTTTTAAAATCTCACCGAGAAATTTAGGTAACCCCTCCTTAAATCTTAAGCTCATTTTTTCAACACTCAGTTAATTTTGATAACCGATTATAGATAAGCGACGCATTTATGGTTTTTTTGTTAAACTTTTTGATATTTTTTTGTCCAAATTTTTTGAAACGACTAAATTGAGCGAAAATTTGGTCCTTTGAAGTAAAGTCTCACACACCATCAATGGAAGCGAAAAAAAGTGTAAAAAAATTTTACCATAAATGAAAACGTAGCAAAACTTATATCAGATCAACAAAACATAAAGATTTCCGATTTTTATGACACTTAAACAGTTCAAAGTCACCGTAAAGATATGTTTGGTCAATTTTGATTTCAACTTCTGGCAAAAATGAAAAAAAAAACGCTGATTCAAAATCAACATTGTGACATAAAAATTGCTTCAAGCGTTACAAAACTTTCACAAAATTTTTTTTGCATTAACTGGTGTGAGTAAAAAGCCTAACGCTGTGAAGGCACAAAAACTGCTGAATTTCATTTGAGTCATGTTTTTAAGATACAAAGCGCTTAAGTTATTCTCGCACACCACCTTCAGCTTTAGCCATGACTTTAGTTCAAAAACAATTGAACAAACTTTGAGGGTACAAAGAACGCATTTTCAACAGCACAGACAGATTTAACCAGAGAAGAAGAAATGAAAATTCAAAATTTTGTCTGATACCTTACAAGATGACAAAAGAATTATGGCGCATAAAAAAAACAACCGAGTTTAAAACTGTTAAAATTTAGTCACGTAGGAATTGGGTTTGATTTTGATAAAAGAAAAACCCTCTTGCTAACCGAGCTAACCCCACCTCATATCTTACTTTTAAGTTAATTTTTTTCTACTCTCAGTCAAAGTGGTTATAGATAGCCTACACGCTTAAGTTTTTTTGTTTAAGAATATCGAATTTGAATTTGTCTAAAAAAATTGAGAAGATTAAATTGAATGAAATTTTAGTACTTTAAAGGACTAGAGTCTTATACACATTATATTGAAGCGAAAAAAATATATATATAAAAAATTATTCTAATTTAAAAACGCAGAAAAAAGTTTATCTGATTATCATAGCATAAAGAATTCCGTTTTATATGATAATTGAATTGTTCAAAACCACCTTAAAGACATCTTGTGCACAAACGGGAGAATGAAACTGATTTCAAATCGACATTGCACAACAAACTTTCTGCTTCAAGCGTCAAAAAATCATTACGAAAACTTTTTTGGATTACCCGGTCTGAGTTTTAATCCTTACGCTCTTAAAGCAAATAGAACTGCTCGTTTTCAATTTAGTAATTTTTCATGACAGAAAGCGACTAGTTTTAAGGCATGATGTACTGAAAATATTATTGTCTCCTCATGACAGCAAGAAAAATAGGCCACTGACACCAGCACACTTCATTAATGTCAACGCTAGAAGAATATGTCAACGACTGCATAGAAGCATTAGGCCTTTGCCCCAGAGATGGAAATCTTGACTAATACAATCAGCTTAAACGTAGTACTCTAGTTACTATCACCTTAGAGAAAGATTTTCTGTCTAGACGTAAAAAAAGAACCTAGTTTACTTGAAGATTACAGAGCATTGAACCAGAAGCCTGCGCTTTAGCAGCACAAACTCACTATAGCGGTAAAACATTAAGAAAAACTCCGGTCCATAGTCACGCGCTTCCAACCAAAGAGACTTTGCAAAGGTCATCGAAAAAAGCAACGCAGCCTGTGTTTTTCAAAGCACCGAAAAATACTGAAACCACTGATAACATGACAGCTATTTAAACTTAAGTCATTGATGAAGTTCATCCATTCCTTGGCAGTGTGATTTTTTTTACTCAGGAGTTACGGGTTAGTTTTGGGTAACGTTTTTGTAAAATTTGCTCTCCCTATGTATTCAGTTAAGTTTTTCCGACCGCATTTCCGCAGATTGTCTGATTTCATAGTTTCCGTTTCCACATTTTCTGCCTCAAATTTGCCGTGTTTTCTTTATTTTCTTTTTTATCTGTTGTATGATGCAAGAGTTTTGCCGTAAAACACTTTATGTTTCTGCTACAACAATGGTTGGTTGTTTAGTCTGGCTGCTTTCTAGCATAGGTTTATTCTTGAGTTACGGCTGGTTCGCATGTCATTTCAAATATAATAGTTAGCTAGCTCTTTGCTTTTTCTTTATTGGTTTTTGTAGCATGCTTTTTTGTATTGTCCGAGTATTGTAGTTATTAGGGTCTGACTAAAGACTGCTTTGTATTTACGGCTAAAAAATTTCCTGACTTCCGCGGCTTTGTAAAGATGATACTCCCATTGGGGCAATTTGTCTTGAAGCTGTAGATTGGGCCTCATAATCACTGGAGGTAGTTTTTTTGCATTAGCTTTTCTACTCCTTTTCAAAGTGTGACCTAAGTCTGTTTCAGAGTTACGACTAGTTTATTCGGCTGAGTTTGGAGCTGTTATCTGCTGGCATACATCTTCCCGCTGCCTCAATCGTTGCATACTTGTTTCACGCCTGCTTTTTTTCCGTGTTCCCCTTTTGTGCTGCTCACTCGACGATTCTGGTTTGTCCACTTGCCTTACCGTTTGTCATGCGCTGCTTGATTGAGGTTTTGGTCTCTTCCCTTTCTTTTTCCTGCAGCGTCGTGCTTACTTTGCCCGACCTTTACGCTCCTTCCGTTTCCCTTCCCGTCTCGTCTTTCGTAATTTACCTGGCGTTTCTCTCCCTTGCAACGGGTTTCACGTTTCATTGTGCGTCTCGCTACTGAGCTTTTCCTGTTTTTCTTGTTTTTTCGTCAGATGCTTCTTTCGACACATAATTTCCTCTTCGGAAAATTGTTGCGCAAAACGTCTTCCTAGGGTTAGGTTTAACCTTTTTCTTTTTATATTATCAAAAAAAATTTGGTTTTTGTTTTTGCTCGTTCATGCCTACCATAAAAGAAAAGTGTAGGAAACTGCATAATGTAAAAGCAAAGTGGAAGGCTGACTTAAGTAACATCCAAAATAAACTAAACAAAACCAGAGATAGACATGAAAAGATTGTAAAGGTCAAAACCCAATTTTGAATTGTAAAGACAACTCTTGATCCCAAACTTGAAAATCCCGAGTATTGGGTTAGTCAGGTGACTAGCATATTTGACATTTTTTTATCTACTACCAGTGGATACATTGATTCTGTTGAAGCCAAAGAGAAAGACAGCACTACAGCATACCATGTCACTTCAATCAAATTAAAATTCAGGCCTCACATCGTCTCACATTTCCAATCAGTGCCGAAACGATTTAATAATGGCAAGAAAGAAAGAAAGATTAGCCGAAGAAGCGGAATAAAGTTGAATTACGCATTGCAAAACAGATCTAATTTTTGAGTTGCAAATTAAACAAATGGAGATCGGGCAAACTGAACAGGAATTTCATTAAAGGCGCCTGGCTGAAGCAGTTTTAACTGAACTCAAATTGATGAATAGCTCCCAAGGAGATTGTTTTCATACTCATGAATTGCGTGATGTTCTTACCAGAAGGATTTCAGTTGAGAGCAAAGATGGACCTCAACATTAGGTCACATTTTTTTGGTGAATTCTGTCTCAAAACAACAAGTGATTGACATCTTCAATGCAGTTTTGTTTCCGAAGAAGCGATCTCAACTGCCAACAATTGAGCTATTTATCATGCTCAATTGCAAGCACAGCTTCAACAAGCAATAGAATGCCAAACGACATTGCAGTTAAATACACATCAAGGTAGAATTGACGGCAATCAAGTTGATAACAACGCACGTAGTACTGCATCAGTTTCCCCTCCTTTGCTATCAACAGCAGCACATACAACAGGAACGGAATTGCCTCAAAAACTATACTTGCAGTTTTAATCTTGCCCTGCTTTCAAACTGCTCAAATTTTGTTGGACATACGCATAGCAAACCATAATAAAGACCGTAGACCAAAAACGCCGGAAAATTTAAACAACGCCATCGCACAGCACCTTCTCTTTTTTAGTTTTCAAGTCATTCTCCCAGTCAGCGCAAACGCTGAAAGCGCCAATACATCACTCGAAAAAATTTAACCGATTAAACCTAAGCACCCAGAATTTTAACCCTCAGATATCTACAATTCCGTCCACATCACCTGCTGCATCCATTTTGCCGAAATCTATGCCTCCCAGGTTAGAACCACTCAAAAAAACCGAGCAGAGCAAGGTAGCTCCTTTCTCCTTCATTCTTCCAACATCACTCTAAGCTATTATGCATGACGTCCACTCCAACTCAAAGCATCACACCTTTGAATGTAATCAACCAGCCCCGACGACTTGTTGTCTCAACCCGAGCAGCCCTACATTTGTTGGACCTATAAATTTGGCGCTTATTAGCACAGGTTACCTCTAGTGCAGTTCCATTTGTTGGTACATCATTCTACCTGAAATTGCTGCAACAGCTCACATAGCAGATTTCTAGATTTAGTTGTTATGGACTTTCCACCCAAACTTTTAACAAACATTAACAACGCAACCGATGTAGGTCAAAGTAAAATATCTTTTGGGCTGTCAAAAATTAAGACCACAACAATGTTTACTATTTGTAATGTGAAGGACCTCAATCAAGTGACTGAGCCAAAGCTGATTAAATCTTCCCTCACAGTTACCACGGTTTTGTTTTTGAAGTACCACTTGCATTAAATCTTGGGTCGCCAGTAGTATCGCAGAGAGACTTGGGTTGCAATGTAATGCAACATGGCAAAAAGCCACGAGCATAAACACTGAAGAAACCGTAGACATCTCGATAGTTGAACTGATCAAAATAAAGAACAAAAAGGAAACTTTTAAACCATTCAAAGCAAGTCCTTATGTGAAAGTAAACCTAAATCTGGGTGCAAACATAGTTGACGTAAGGGCACCTCAAGATTCTTGCCATCAAGTATTCTTTCTATGCCCCCAAAAACATTGCGGTGGCAACGTCGAGATTATTCGGCCAGGATGTGTATCACGTTATCCGCACGTTAAAGTACTTCGCTGCAAACGAGAAAAGTTCATTGTTTGCCTTTCATCTGGCTCATAATTTGGATCCACTACCGTCATCTTTTTGCTTTATCTCATCTTGTTTCAATGCTTATACGAGGAGGATGACGAATTGGATAGTCACGTGAAGTCTGCGGCATTTTAAAGTAAATAGGCCCACGATTAACTGTGGAAGCACGGTCGCATCAGATACTTGTGGACGCCAGAGTGCATGACGGAAAAAGATATGAAGTAGAAATTCTCTGGGTTGAAGATATTATCCAACAACCCAACAAAATTTCATGTAATTCACATCTTTGGAGAAAAAGCAACACAACAAAGATCAAATCTCAGAGAATTTTTACATTTATAACATCAAAAATAACTGGGTAAACGTAATGTAATAACGGTTCTCGATGCCCACTAGGTTGAATTTGGCTCAAATAGTGACTGTTATCTACTGCACCACGCGATGTTTCATCCAAATGAGTCGCAAATGTCCGTAAGAAACGTCCGTATTTCATCCGAACGTGTCAGCAAATGCTCTATGGGGCAGCGAAATTCCATGGTGGGTTCATGAACAAAGTTGTAATTACTGGTCCAGATTTATTATAGAACCTCATTAAAATTTTCATAAGATTTACACAACATCCATATGCAGTCTCGACATATATCCCGGTAATGTTTATATGATTGGTGTTCCACCATTTGACGAGCCATCTCTGCGTTTTTTTCGGGAGGAACACACACAAATTCGTTTGGTTCCTCTATACAGCCTCCATACCTTCGGCGATACAGAATTGCCCAGTTGTGCAAACTAAGCCCTACAACTGGCAGCATGTGATTATTTTAGCTGAGACTCAGTAGCTGCAACAGCCGTCTTTAGAAACTCCTCTACTTGTAGGATTACGCAGACTGATAGGAGTTCCCCGGTAAGCCGTCAAATGGTCAAAAGATTTGGTGCGACTCTCAGGTGCATCTAGGTGGGTTCAAGTCTACTTCAAGTTTATAAGCAATGTACCAGATCTGGCTCGCAAAGATGTTGCGTACTTTTAACCTACTGAATTGAAAGTCATTGCTTCTTCTAATTAAACGTCTTCATATGTGTTCGGGTTTAAATGGGATCACAACAACGACTTTTCAGTTATCCGCAGGGATACTGGCAGCACCGTCAAAAAAATAAATGCATCGAAAGGTTTAAAGTTTTGTGTTGTTCGACTCTTTTGGTCTTGCAGTACCTTTTACCCTGGATGCCCGACAAAAAATCAAAAGACAGTTGGTTTTTCAATGGAAAGCCCCAGGATGATGAGTTACCCAGAGATACAATTGATAGGTTTCTCGTTTGGTGCAGTGAGTTCTCACGGCAGGCCACAATCACAATACTATGAAACTACTTCAAAGGAACATTCCATCATCTCGAAATTTTTATTTTTGAGTATAGCATCTAAGAAATATATAGCAATGAATTGCTTAGAACCAACTTATCTTCTTCTTCTTGTGAGATTCAAACCGAGTTGATATTTATCCAAAGCATTACTTGCGTTGCGCCCAGAAAAGTTATAACTTTTCCTAATTTTCAACTAACAGTATTTCTCTTTACTGCAACTCTAGAAACGGAAAATGGTTGAGCAATGACTGTTCATGCAATCGAAAGCGTACACCGGTGATCAGACAGTATCATTGTTTTGCGGTGCATAGAATCAAGCAAAACTTTCATTGCAAAACATGTAAGTGACTTTTTAGAGTACACCAGTGTTGATCAGTGGAACCAAGTTGCCACCTCTGATAGACCTGCCAAAGTCCCTTCGAAACGAATAATGAAGTCAGAGATAATATTAAAATCAATGTTGCTACCATGAAGCAAGATAATGACAGTATCCACTCTCAGACTGCATCAGCAAGCAAACCCGCTGACAAAAACTCCTCAGTATAAAATTCTACGTGATCCGTCTCTTACCATCACATAAATGTTATTGTAACACCAACGGTACAAAAGCCGATCCCATTGAGCCGGATGAAACCCTATGGTTTGGACAGGTAACGGTACAAACTTTTTAAAGCCGAACAAGGTTACCGCGAGAACGTTGAAAATGGGAATGTAAATGAAACAGTCATGCAAATTGAGCCAAATAAAGTGGAGGTTCAATCCAGTCAGTGCATTAAACTAAGTTGGCATCTGGGATAATTTGGTCCGTAGTTTTAAGAGGACACTGTATTTCATCCTCGGCAAACGTTGTTTCACAGACGAGAATCTGAAAAATACTCTTTGTGTGGTCTTATACGTGTTGAAAGCACGTCAGTTATTGCCCTTAAGTTCCGACCCGTCTTAGCTAGATGCCAAAACTCCTAATCATTTTCTATTTTGTAGTCAAGGTGTTCTGTCAATCAATTATTGGCATTTCACGAGCCCGATTATCGTAAGCGGTGCATTGAAGTCTGTCCTTTGGTTTGGATAGTTGGTGAAGGCATTTCCAGGGGCTAATATCCACTGCTCGATTAAAGACCTCCGATACGGTTCTAAAAGCGTTGTCCGCTGCGCTGTCGTGCGCACGTCGTTCGAATCGCTCGTCCGACCACTCGCTAAGCTTTTACCGATCTTCTCAATGTCTTCTTCCGGGCCAGAGGATGTTAGTAAGTAATTGAGCAACGCTATTTCTGGGAAATGAGCAACGTATTATTTGAAAGAAATGGGTTTTATCTTAAGCAGAAAGCTCGGAAAAAGTTCAAATAACATATTTTTTGTTGAACATTCTTATGAACTAAGTCCATTGTGATCTTTTTGTGCTTAATAATTTTAGGTTATGAAAATGAATTGGTGACGGATCTTAGACTACAACGTGCCACAAAATGATGCATGCTTCGCCGTTTTGAGGCAGTTTTCTTTAGACATTAACGGCATGATGTTGATACAATTATGCCTTGCTGGGAGTTAACTTTAATTTGCCACATCGAGTTTCGTGAACACCTCGGTTGTTTCATGCGATTGTCTGTTTTATCAGCCATATTATGTAGGTATATATTATATATATATATATATATATATATATATATATATATATATATATACGAACAATAATTGAACTTTTTTCATCTCTCGAGTATAAATCACGATCCTTATCTATTGATATATCCCTCCTGTAAATCTCTAAGCTCTACTGTACATATCTTGCTTTTAATCTCACATTTTTTGAGACTTTTATTTTTCTAGCTTTTGTCAAAAGAATTTTCATGCTTCTGGGAAAATTCATAATACATTATGATGTAAATCTGTAAAGTAAAGTTTTCTTTTGAGCTCACCAGTTTTTCATTTGGAATCAATTATTAGCGTTAACTTTAGTAAAAAAATATTTCAAGCAACTTTGAACTTAACTTTCAAATACAAATACTGGTGTACAGGAAACGTATGATTAAATATGCATTCGAAGGAAATTTTCCAGAAACAAACGCTTTTTTGATAGAAAAGAAAAGTTACGGTTTGTTTTTAATGGTGATTATATGAAATGAATTCTGAAATGTAATTGTTCTGATTGAAGTTCTTCTGATATGAAAGACATCTTTTGAGATCAGATCCGCTTTTGTTCCCTTTTGATGATCTAATCTGCAATGCATTGCAGTCTATCTACTGGAATCCAGTCTGGCGGGTGAACTAGACCCTTCTTAGTACAGATGAACATTCGCATAGTGTCCCCTGAACAAGGACAGGTGAAGAACTCCACCCCAGGACTAATGCAGACGCAGAAATTGGTATCTTGAAAAGATGTGATGTTTGTTGTGTTCCAGAGCATCTGTGTCACTTCAGACCCAGAAGAAGAGATCCATTTCTGTGATGAGTTGTCATATGTAACTCCAAAGAACAGCGTCTTGTTGTGACCTGTATTATATTCTGCTTAAATTACATCACTTGAATGTTTCAACTATTATTATTCAACACCTTCAACTACTTCAACTATTCAACACCTTGAGTTCATCTAATTTTTTTGAAAAAAGTTTTAACGAAAACCTTTTCGTTTGTGCCGCTCCTCAGCTTAGTGGGTGCATATTATTTGAACCCCCCCCCCCCCCCCCCCCCTCCCTCCAGAAGAGACACGTGCCAATTTTTACATCAGAGAAAACAATTAGCATGCAATAAATATTGGGAAAACTTCTGGACTCGGGCACCAACTGGTCTACTGGTCTTAAGCTCTCGACTTTATGCATCTGTTATAACCCATTGCCATGTACTTCCTTGTTCCTCAAGGCTTCGTTTTTCTAGCTAAGTATACGTTCAACAAACGGAGCTTCTTGTCAAGCGATGTTAACATTATCTTAAATTTGTTTCTCATTTTTTCCCTCTCGTTGCTTATAGTTTTCCCAATACTGCAGGAAGCACGAAAAAGACATTTACTAATTGCAAAAAACTTCCAAATTTCAACACTGTCAGGAATTGTGATGCAGTCTTCTGTGATCTGTGTAAAAAATTTGTTCTCTTGCAGATGTTGGATTGATAAATCATGGGTCCTTAACCCCTAGTTAAGAGAGAAACTTGGCTTTTGAAATACTAATTAGTTTGCAAAGTTTCGAGGCCGATCTTGAGCATATTTGATAAGTAAACAAAAGAAGCACACATGAGCAATTTAAGTTGGTGTGAAATCTTTTGTAAACAAAACACACTTAGCTTTGCAAAGTGATCAAGTTGTCAGAAATAGTCGGAATCAAACTCAGAGGTCATTAAACGGAAGAAACCAAGTATCAAAACACCAGGAAAAAAAATGGAACAGCTTGAGAAAAGCAATGATTTTTTAATGAATGAATTCCCCCGAGTCCCAAAATGCACCCCTAAAAGCCTTTTTTGTATAATAAAAACGCAAGTATTTATCCCCTATAAGTAGCTACAAGTTTGGGGTTACTGCTTAGTGTTTTCAGAAAGTATATAATAGGTATGTTAGCTAGGAAAAATTACTGCTAAAGAGGGGAGAAAAACAAAAGATTTGCTATGAAGGATTGGTCGGCCAAATTTATTGCATCTTTTCAAGACAATGGATGTTTGTTTGCCTCCAACGATCACCCAAAGCATGAGGAATACAAATTAAAGACAAGGAAGTAAAGTTGTTGTCAAAAACCATACTGTGTGAATAAGCAAACCTAAATATATGTGAAAGAAAAAGGAATTACCATTATTAGTTTTTCGAATGGCAGAAAAGAGACTTTTAATCGTTAAAAAATGATATTTTTATAGAGTAGTTCAGCAAGTGTTCGGATTTTGTGCACAACAATCAAACAAGCTTGAAACCATATTAAATTAAGTAAAATAAAAGGATGGTTGAAGGGACATGCATGTAGAAATGAAAAGAAAATAAAACGATTTGGAAAAAGTTTTAGCTTTTTATTGCAAAAGTGTTTTGAAACCAAGCCCGGTAATCACATTTGAGGAGAACTAGTGAGGGTATTATTTCAGTAATTATTTTGTATTTGTAAGAGAAAATTGGCAGAAACTTTGGGAATTAACGCATTTATTGGTTTGAGTTCTTATATTCAACTTTTGTCAGTCAGGTTGAATTCATCAGGGGATTTACGGTTAAATCAAAGTGTCTAGTTAAAATCAGAGCTCGAAAAAAGTTACACTACTATAGTTTTGGTAAGTACACAGTGGAGGAAATCATTGTTGTCAGGAAAGAGCGGTAACTGAAGTATTGGAGGTTTAAATGATCAAAAAGATTGCAAAAAAGAGTTTTTAGTGGAATTATTGAGCTATGAAGTGAGTTCGATGTTTGAGATGGGACTAATTATTGCCCTGAATTGTTCTAGAGAATAGAATAATCAGTCCAAAGGAGCACAGGGGCGGTTTGGAAGAATTTCTGATAGAAAGAAACTCAAGAGTTACAAAACCAAGCGTCCACATTTTTGCGACCCCCCCGCAAGTGCAGAAAACCCTACTTCCTCAAGCCCGATTGACCTCAAATTTTAACTGGTGACTCTTTGGACAATTGCATGTGAATTTCGGAAAAGAGCGAGCTTTTTCCGCCAATCCAAAGCTGTTTTAATTCGCTTTCAAAACAAAAAAAAAGAGGCGATAAGTGAATTGTTTTATGTACTCTCGCGGAAAAAGGAATGCTTTTACCAGAGTCAAAACTTCTAACCAAAACCACAAATAAAAGTTCAGGAAGCAACTCAGTTACTGCTAAGTTCAAAGGTATTAACGCTGACGACTATTCTACAAATAAAAAAGCAAAAAGATCTAAAGTATCCCTGATTTTTCCAATATTATGATCATAAGGAGAATTGTTCAAAAATGGTTGAAAACAGACATTGTAACATCACAAAGGGAAGGAAAGCATCCTTAGGACCAATCAAACATATCCATAGCAGTGAAAACATAAAAACTAGCTTGCATTTATAAATATTCAGTGACATAGCACATGATTTCTTGTGAATCCTGAAATTAGTAAACCAAGTAAACCACGGAATTCCGGTCATCTGAAGCAAACATTTACTTTAAATAAAATACAGCGCATGGCCAATATTCTACGCCCACTAATACGCTTATACGTTAGGTCAACATGTTCGAAAAGAAACGACACGTTGCATTTTTCTGATAAAAACTGATAAGGTTGAGTACCCTTAAGAACAAGAAAAACCAGCAGACGCGAGAGAGTGAGTCTGAGAGAAAGACTTACGAGGCTGAGAAACAGCAGTTCGTCAGTCAAAGCGTGAGAGAGAAAGCTCAAGCGGAGCAGTTGATTCTCAGAGTGAGAAAATTGTAGTTGTTTAGTGAGTTCTTTGCGAAAGAGCATAATTTAGCAGTTGCAGTGAGCGAAACTGCAAAGTTATTCAAAATTGTTGGCTGGGAAGATTATAAGTTTTTGGCCGCTAACATAGCTACTGGGAGGCAGAACTTATTTTACTTATCAGGGATAGGAAGTGAAGTAACGGATTTGTGGATACTTGCGGAGAGAGTGATTGAATTGGTTTGATTTAGTGTGGATCAATAATTAATTTTGATAGAAAAATTCCTTTTGATTGTTGAATTTACTCAATTAACTGTCTCTGGCAAAAACATTACTTATTGCTGGTATTACATATTTTGATTATTAATTCAATTATCCAGAGTGAAGTTTTCAAGCAGCCGATAGAGCAACATTTTTTGGGGACAACACAGTACACTCCCTACAACAAGAGGAACTACCAAACAAATCTTTCGGAATTTTGATAGAGTTTTGGGCGCTAGCCAGTCCCCAGCTAGAAGCCTTCTAACGAAAAAAATACAAAATTCTACAGCAGAAGAAAATTTTTGGAGATATAGCGTAGGTTGATTTATGTTATGTTGTACTTAAAAAAAATTGTAGATCTGGTTCACTAACAAGCTATGTTAAACCAGATAAGGGATCCGACGGGACGCTCCTTCTCGAACTGCTAATGATTTCTCACAGTGAGATAGATACTATTTTCGAAGAAGCTGGCAAAGCAAATTTTTACTTATAATCAAGGAACTTTGAGTAAGTTGGGATGAATTATCGATTATATCACTGATCTCTCCAGACTGATCCAGTTGATCCGAAGGTGCTCTAAATTCCTTTTCTCAAAAATTGTAAATATATTTAGGTTAAAAATGACTAGATGAGGTTAGAAGGTTGAACCAATAAAACTTGAAAACTACTCATTTTTAACGTCCTCTAATGTCGAATTTTATTGAAATTTTAAACTTGGAAATTTTGTTTTTCGATTTTCTTTGAAAATTGACAGAAAAAAAACTTCGAACATTTAGAATTTGTAATTGCTTTTGCAAGCCATGTTTGAATAACTATTAGATTTGGGCAGTTTAGCATTTGGGAGTTTAAATCTTTTTCCTTTTGGGCATTTTGGGGAACGCCTTTCAAATAAAGTTTATGCTCAATCACATTTGTTTCTTAAATTGGTGCTGATAAGATTCCTGAAGCAATGCTAAAAATTGTTACTTCAGCTAAGCTGGGGTTTCGGGGAAAAAAACTGCTGAACAACTGAAAATCGAGGTGAGTGAAGTACATTTTTGTAATGCTAGCATTTTTAATGGTTTAATGTTGTAAAGGTTATTTGAATTGGTCATTGTGAAAGAACACATCTTACCAATTTTCTCGGCCTAACTCACTGCAGTTTTTGCAAAAACTAATTGCTTCTTTTAATGTCCTAAATTGAAAACGGAATGGCGTTGAATGCGCTCAGATTTGTTTTCACCACAATCCACTTCTTTTCTTACATGAATTTTTGACCCAAAATTTCAGCACGGTATACCCCACAAACTTAAAAAAAACGGAAAACTTTTTTTTTCAAATGAGTGGAAAGGAAACGGAAACGGGCCTTGAAATAAGAGGTTTGCTTTAGGTCCAGCACGTTGCCATATTTGCAGATCTCCTTCATCGAATACCTGCCCTTCGAAATTTTCACATTCTCTCTCTACGGCTGAGTACTCATTCGCAAGGACAGAAGTGTTCCAACGGAGCCAGATATCAGCCGAGATCTGGAAAGCTGCACAATCTTTCCCTAGAAAATTTTATACTTTCATTTTTTAGGAGTGAAATTTATTAGTATAGACAATATTTCAAAGCTGTAAATGATTTCGACACTTTGCTTGATACTTTAACAGGTTTATCGAATTATAGCTTTCCTTTGTTGGTTTTTAATTAATTAATCGTGGTTAACTTTAATTTAGTTGAATTGCCTAACTTATGTATTTTTTTCCTATTTGGTGAGTGAATTCAATCATAAAGCAACTTAAACGTTTTTTTAGCTTCGCTCTAATTTGGTGGGCCATTTTTCAGTGCCTTCATAACTCATACTTTGGCATTTCTTTCGAAATTGGTGGCCGTAAAAATATCTCCAATTTTATGTTGTTATTGACGGTGGATGCTCTTACAGGCGCTAGAAAAAGTCTGGATAATGAACTTGTTTGGTCTTTCTGAGTCTTTTCATGAATTTAACGAGCCAAAGTCTGTATCATAACGCATTTTGATCCGGAAGGATCTTTTCATAAGCGGTTTTGAATGAGCACATGAACGCACCGAAATTTTGAACGAGGCAAAGTCTGGATCATAGGCATTTCTGGTCTGCCTGGCTATTTTTATAAGCAGAAATAGTCTGGATGGGTATTTTCATAGATCATTTTGAACGAGGACCTCAACCTGGGAGCATTGTATTGAAGGTGAGGTGCTGGATGAGGTGTGCAACCCAATCTTGCTCTGATCAGACAAACTTGAGTCAAGCACTGGAGGACCAGACTAAATTGAGTCGCTCAGTTTGGCGCCAGACCCACTTGGGTTGCCCACTGGGAGGGGAGTACCCCCCACTGACATCTTTAACAGTTGAAGTAGCACTATTGCCATATTGTATTCTTCTCAGAAAAATAAATGTCGTATTATAAATATTATTTTTGAGTTCTTCAGTAAAAAAACTTAAGTTTTTAATTAGACTATTCTTTGATGTCAACCAAGTAAAAATGGGGAAGAGCTAATCAAAAAACAGATCCCTCGTGGGTTCATTATCTCTTTTTTCCTGGAGAGTGGTCTTGATCCCCGTTGGAACTCTTAGTTCTGAACAAACTTCTTTGGAAACTATTAAAGAGATTCTGATCAGGCCGTGTAGATTCTAGAAAAGACTCTTTTCAGACTATCCAGATCAGACAACGCAACAATTATTGAAAATCCGGACCACGCTATTATCAGCCTATCCAGACTCTTGTCGGCGTTTTGATCAAATTTTTGAACCACAGGTAATGCCCTGATCAGATCGTGCAGACTCTAAATGGTAGTCACTTAACCAAACCAGACAGAAACAATTTTAAGAGGATTTTACAAAAATTGTGGAATATTGTAAAATGTCATTCTTCTCTACATTTTAAACTAAAATCTTTCTCTATTTTATTCAACTATCTTTTTCAAGTGAAATCTGCTTAATAACAGAGCTATCAACTTTGGAATCAATTAACACATTAAGTTATCAAGCTAACACGGCGTAAGTAAAGTAAAGCAGAACAGTGTTGAAAAAGATCAAATATAGATTTTTTCCCAATTAATTTAACGATTTTTTTCGGTTAAAATTTCGGCTACAACTTCGACAACAATTTGGTTACAGCTTTTAAAAAATAGATGGTGATAATTAATTTTAGCAAACACAATCACGTAAATAGATTCGAGAACATGTTTTAGTCTAACTTTGACCTACAAAAAATTTTCAACCATAGCTAAAAAATGATACTGTTTTTTTACTGTAAAAAAAGTGTGTAAGACTAATGAAGTCTTTGCAAAATAAAATGTAACTGGATGTCATTTGATATTGATTAAAGAACTGAGGCATCAATAACAAATTAATCGTCATAAAAAACTATGAAAAATTTTATGGAAGCTATTATGTTTCTCATGATCATTTACAATTTAGAAGCTCATTTGATTATTATTAGCGCCAAATTAGGAAAATTGAAAACAAGGTAAACATAGTGCCAAGCTACAGGAAAAATTTGAGCGTAAAGTTAGAAGAAGATTGTATTTTTACTTTACTCCACAATGTCTCTTTTTATTTTTAGGAATTTATTTTGAACGCCTACTGACACTTACAGCAGTTATGTTGATCGCAATTGATTATCAACGAGGTTTTTTTGGTTTTCTTTCAAACTTGAGAGTAATTTGAAAAATTGGAAACTACGGACTGTAAATACGAAAACGTGGCAGGTTTTTTTCTCTTTTTCACAAAATTTTCTTTCTATTGTTCTTTTCTAAACAAATCAATTGTCCAACTAAAACATGCAATACCTGGCAATTTGATCATTTCTGCAAACGAGTATTTTTTTCAAAGAACAGTGAGTTTTAAGTTTTGCTTAAAGGCTGAGAGACATTTAAATAATTGAAAACTTGATTTAAGTCCGTTTTTCAAATGAAAATCAATATTATTCCTATGCTGCTTTCATGAATCAAGTGGCTGAACAATTAGATTTAGTACTTTCACTTCAGAAATGAAGAAAAGTAAGTAAGGTGAAGAAATTAGTTTCTATAGCTTTTTGTAGATCAAGAAATTCACATTTGTTTTATTTCTCCTTCCAAACTTTTATATTTATACTTATTCTGGTTTCAAGTATCCCTTAGGTGGTCAGTAATTTGGATTTGAAGCCAAATTTTGGAAACTGATGTAATATTTTTGAAAAAAAATGGAACACTAAAGACGACCGGAATATGCAACCCCACTTTGTGACTCTAATTATGTGAAGGTGAAATTTTAACATCAAGCTCATTGCGAAAAATAGCTACCTGAGTCGAAGTCTCACCGCCATTTAACGAAAGATAAGCGGTGAATGCGGAAGAATTAGTAAGATAAACGGTGAATGCGGTGAATCTACATAAATTGGGTGGTGAATGCGTTGAAAAGACCTTTATCGCCTGGTAGCCGTGAGTGTTCAAATTATGTAAGATAAGCGGTGAATGCGTTGAAATTACACAAATTCACCGCTCAACTTAGTGGTGAAATAACATAAATTCACTGCATAGAAAACGCTCCGAATTGTCTTTTGTTCAAAGAAGTTGAGATACATTTACTAAAAGACGAAGGAAAAATTTACCCACAAATAGTCATACATCTATCTGAAACTTTTTAAGCGGTGAATTTATGTAACTTCACCACTAGAGGAAGCGTTGAATTTACACAAAATCACCTCTAAAATTTGTAATTTCACTGCTAATCTTACAAAAGTTCAACAAATATGTTTTTCAAAAATTAGAGTCAATTTGATTTAATTTCACAACAAATATGCTAGATTAGTGGCGAAGTGGAGGAACAGGTGGCTGATATGCAGGGGGTGAGAGGCTCAACGCCGTGCAAGGACGGAAGCGTGTAGTTAGCAGTCAAATGTGGTGAAGTTTTGTAAGTTCACCGCCTACTCTAGTGGTGAACTTACATAATTTTACCGCATTAACCGCATTTCACCGCAAAATTATGTACAAAACTTGCGGTGAAAAAACAATTTCTTCACCGCTTATCTCACATATTTTTCCCATTTTTTCTCGAACCGGGTAGTCTATGTAATCATTATGCTTGAACAATTAGAGTTTTTTCTTTAATGTATATCAATAGTGTTTATAAGAGATTTCGGATTAAAGTTTGTTCTATATGATCAAAGATAAGTGACTACTCAATAGAAAAATATGATTCTGTTTGTCGCCAATTTGATCACTCCTTATTTAATCACAGAAAAACTTCAAAATATGCTGGACATCAAAAACTGAAAGTCAGCGCCCTGAAAGTGATGGAACGGACAGCAATTTTGAAAATACCAGACAGCATAAAACGAGAAAAAGAGATGAAAAACTGTTCGTCCCCCTCCATCTTCTCCAAGCTTTTACGCCAGTAGGTGAAAGTGCTATTTTTTATGTAGTATCACTTTACAGCTTGATATGTAATAACACATTATTTTTTGAGTAAGAGTGGAGGGTGTAAAAAACGATCAGTATAATTATTCATTTCGAATAACTATATTTTTGAAGTGTTTCTTTTTGAAATCAGAAGATGAACCTCCGTGAGTTTTGTGTCGTGCACTATCACATTTCTGCAAGTGTATCCACATCATGTTGTTGTGATGAGTCATTTGCACATTTGTTCTGGGATCTGGGGGACCGTGATAACAATCATCTCGCTTCTGTTGACAAGCAAAGGTTTCATTTCCATTTCTACAACCGCATTTTGCTAGCTTTTGCTTTTGATATTTTTAATCAGTGAAAATTTTCCACATGTTGAGGTCTAACAAATGTCGAAATGAAAGTAATTCAAAGAAGTAGTTTTTATTGGCCATAAAAATGTAATGCGGGTTATAAGGGTTATAAAATGTGGGTTCTCAACCAGACAATTTTGAACTCACGCGGTGGGGTATAATTGAATTTTAAAAATGTTCTTTGGAAAAACCCTCAAACGAAATAGTGCCTGAAAAACTACATTCTTTTCTTAATTTTTGATTCCAACCTAGGTGACCAAAATTTGGCTCTCAACCCCAGACATTGCAGAATAGTTATCTTGAAAGGTTCTTACTAACTCGTTTTTAGTGGTTCACTTTTAGTACAATTTAGTATGAATCTTGCAAGATAACTATTAAGTAAGAATGGATAGTTATCTTGTAAGTTCTAGTTAAAAAACTTGTAAGATCTTGCAAGATTCGTACTAAGGATACAGAAGCTTGCAAGTTGGCTTAGTAAGAGTTAGTACGATTCTTGCAAGATAACTATTCCTGGATGACTGGGGAAGATGTAAGGATTCTAACTGGAAATTCTCACGTAAAATTTTTGATTCTAAAAATTTCTTACGTTTCTACCCCAACATACCAAACTTTTCTATAAAAAATTTTGTCAATTTTATTGGAACGAGCCTATGAGAACGCGTGTCGGTTTGTCAAAATCTTCTTTTAAACTAATTGAGTTTACACCTTCGTTTATGTCATTCTCATGGTCTATACAAGATACCGGGCGCCTCTGATCAGACTAGTCTCGCATCAGACAAGTTCCATTCCATTGTCCAGACTTTCGTTGGCTGGAAAACTTTTCCAGACTATGAAATTCAAACGCAGAGTGCTCTGGTGTTCGCTCGAAGATGGTCTGATCAGAGGTCACTCGATCTCGGCTCTTTTATCGACCACCAAATCCTTTTTATATGCCTGTTATTCTCTACTAAAAATTGAAATAGAAAAGAAACAGATGCCAAATTTATCTGACATATTCCTGGATAGATATCGTCCTGTATATCCTGAACAGTTCCATTATCCTTACAATTAGGATGAGTCTCCCTTTCCATTCCTACATAAATGCAGTTCTGATCCGACACAAGTTCTGAATAGGGATCTACATTGTGGATATCAAACCACAACAAAATGCACAGTCGGTGACCGCAGTAGTTGAAAGACTTGCAGTATTTACTCCGACTGCAATAAGCAGCACATCCTGCTTCCGTCACGTGATCTAGCGGAGCAGTTAAAGGGAAAGCACTTTTGAAACGGATTCCAGGCAAAATGTGAGTGAAATTGAGAATTCTTGAAGCCAATTCTTGACTGTGAGCCTTCTGGGCCTTTATAAGAATTGCCATTGAAAAGAAACCCAGCCAGAGTAAGTAAATAATATCACGCATCTCTTGTAAGTGAGAAGATGAACAAGATAAATAACTGCTGCAAACTATAATTCAATTGAAACCAATTTCCGTGTCAAACCCGTCCACTCAAAAGGATGTAAGAGTGGAGAGTTGCCGTGGAAGGAATTTTAAGGAGAATGGAGCTTGAAATTCTCACTTCTTTCTGGCTGACAAGAGGCGTAAATGATGCAAGACGAGGTTACCCTTGGCAACCAAAAAATTCGCAAGACGGGTCAAGATGTCACAAGAAAAAAGACCTGTACAAAACTTACAATGTGTTGCATCAAATTTTCTAGGAAATTTGTTTCACAGCTACTTTTATACTACAACGTGAATCGAATATACATTCTGAACGAATCTGGGAGAAACTTGGATCCGAAACTCTGCTTACGAGATGTAAGGCCAATAAAATCCAAAAATATTTGTGAGAAATGCGGTGAAAACTCCTTACAGCCTCTCACCAAAAGTTTCTTCAATGAAATGAGATTATAGCAAAACAAGGAGGCCCGGTAATGTGCGTTCGCAAATAATGTTTCGATGCCGCTTATCCACATTTTAATCTTAATTGTTTTGCAAATCAGGAAGAGATAGAAAACTTTTAAAAAATTCAAGCATTTTTCAAAAATAATTTGTGTATGAAAAAAATGCTTCCTACTCAACTAAAAAGAACTTTATGGAAGTCAAAAGAAACCTAAACTAAACAAAATAAACTGTATGTCACTAAACAAACATTAGCCAAGTCATTAAAGAGACTCGTTAATAAGTAGACACAACAGAACAAAAAATACGTTAAAAAATACGTTAAAGTTAAAAAATACGTAAACAGTTTTTTTTTAAAATAATTGAAATAAAGAAAACCATTAGATATCAACTGAAATCTTTATATAAAATTATGTTCATCCATACCTCCATTTGCAGATATTGAGATCTGTCATTAACCAGAATAATTTGAACATTTACAAGAAACAAGCAACAAGTCTGGACAAAAAACAAAAAATTCATCAAAATTTTTCGAGGAAAAGTTGTTGTACTGCTTAAAGCCATAATCAATTCCTTAGAAATTGATATAATTCATTGCAGAACGAGCTATCAAGTACACAAAAAAGAATAAACAGGCATTTTTTCGAAAACTGTTAATTTCAAAGATAAAAAAACATTAGCCATCAATTGAAATCATTAAATAGGTTCATTTTACACTATTGCCAAGAAAAGCACTGAGATCTCTCATTATTTAAAATATGTCATCCGTATGACAAAAGCAACAGCAAATACGTACAAAAATCAAAAATTATTTTTGAAACTTTTCAGAAAACTAGATTGCAAGCCATTTAAGCAATAAGCAAAGCACTAAAAACGTTTAAAAAGTTCAATTGTGCTTTTCATTAACACCAAAAATTTGAATATGCGACCTGTAATTGACGACATTAAGAATTACGTAGACAGAAAAAAACAGCAAGGTGCAAAGGTAAAAAATACGTCAACATTTTTTTTATAAATAAAAGGTTTTTCAATTTGAAAAAAAATTCATTATCATCAATCAATACATTCCTATAATCCATTTAAAAAAATCCGTTGAGGCGTGCAATTATCAAGTAATTTCAGGCTTAAACAAAAAAAGGACGACTAAAAACAAATATGTAGAAATCCAATAATTTCTGCTAGAAGACGGTGTCCAAGCCGTTAAATCCACCATCTATTCGCTGAGAAAGAAAGATATACTCAACTGTCCTTCTTTCTGAAAGGTAGTTGTAGACTTGCAATATTTTGAAAAGACAAGAAAAAGAACCTCAGGGATAGAAAAATGTCCGAAAATTGAAAATTTTTACTGAAAAAATTTTTAGTATCAAGGCCTAAAGACAATTACTTTAAACGCAAAACCGCATTAAATGAAAAACTTTTTGTTCAATAGCAACACTAAGCGACCCGGTTTTGCTGACGTTAGGCTACAAGTTGATCAATAAAAAAAGTTTGAGCTCAAAAAGCTATTGTCTATTTTCGAAAGACAAAATGACCATAAGCCTTCTACTAAAAAGTCTAGATAGGCATCCCATAAACTCTTTGGGCAGCTAACTTGACCTGTCATTGGTAAGTCTTGACTTGAAATGCTCTCTTCTTTAATTAACAAACAACAAAGGAAAAAAAATTTTCTTTGTAAAGAATACGACTGATTACGATACGACCTTGACTTGACTGATTTCAATCCGGCTTTGAATTCTTTGGACCGCAAGAAAAAATGATTCGCACAAAACCAGCCTTGTTCTTGCTGTCGGTTTCTTAGGAACAAGAGATTTTTCCAAATATTATAGATATGGAAAATTTTATAAAGTAGACAAAACATCAAAAACAAAAAAGAGTTTTTGAAAAATTGGAGTTAAATAAACAAAAAAGGCAACATTTAATTCAAAAACACTCTCAAAGGAAGTGCAATTGAAAATATGCTTCGTTGGAGTTGGCAGAGACTGTTTCAGCAGTCTTTAGGTGCGTTAATACGGCAAATTTATCAAGGTCAACTAAAGGAGTTTATTTCACGCCATTTTTGATTAAAAAAACGGCTGTATATTGAAAAATTTAGCAACAAAATGGATCAAACCGTTCTTTTTTTAAAGGTAACACCAACAACGCAAACGGGAACAATATTCTCATACTTTTCAGCAACATTGGCTAAAAAATTCCGCACAGTGACTGAGAAAACGGCAAAAATCAGTCAAGTTTTTACAAAAACTTGAACCACGGTAACTCCGTTTGAAAAAAAAATTTATAAAAAAAACTTTAAACTATATTTTCTATTATGAAAGGCTTTTCCAATGATACCACTCGCAAACCTCTACGATTTGTATATCGATCGGCCAAAAATGATTGAACAAAATAATCAAACCCATTTGAGTATATAGTTCCTCCACCACTAACCTGGTTCGGAACAAAAATTGATGTTCAATTAGAATGTGTACTATGGCAACTAGCAATTTGAATATCTAAATGTAAGCGTTCTCTCATCGATTTTCCTGGTGCCATTTATTATTTTATAAAATTATTTTTATTACAGTGCCGAAATATTAGAAAAAAAAATCTGTAATTTCATCGGCTAAATCAATAGTTTCCACTGGTATTTTTAATTCTCATCTACAACAAAAAAAAAACAAATTAAAAAAGTTTTTCTTTTTTCATTTATTTTGATTATATTTCGTTCTTTAACTGCTATTTTAGCTGCAGAGTTAGACTTGATTGTCAAATGTGTTTACCACAATTGGCAGTTTCAACTATCGATTTTTTAAATGAACCACGTGGATTCCTGTTGAGCCTAAAATTGGTTTATTATTTTTTCTATTTTTCTTCTCCAGTCTACGCAGATGAAAATTAAAAAAAAATGATATATTTGTTCGGGAAATGTTTACCAGAGTTTAGTTTTTTTAATAAACTGATTAACAAAATTATATGAGATTGTTGCTTGCAAGTCTCATAGGTTAATGATCTGTATTAGACCTGGAAAAGAAAAAGTTACAATTTTCTCGCATTTACAATATTTTCAAGGAGCAGCTAAAGCAAAATGTAAAAAAAACAAGGAAAGTAGCAACAAGGCAGTTATTAAACTGCGTCTATAAGGTGGGGAAAATGAATACAGTAGGAATTAGATTGAACTTTTGAAGTCAGAACAAAGAAGAGAGAGCTAAAATTGGGCTGTCACTTGAATCTTTTTCAGTGAGAAGCAATTAAATGACACGAAATGACAAAATATTTTGTCATTCAATAATATAAACCACTTATGAATTGAAGTTGAAAACAAGTGTCTAGATCTTCAATATCTTTTTGTTGAAGAATAAAAGAAGAATTTGTCCGATTACTGTGCTTTGTAATGAAAAGCTCTGAAAACAAAGACAGAACTCATATCAACAACACAAATGGCAATTTCAGCTTGATTAATTTGTTTTGAGTCTTTAGAGATTGGGGTCAAAAAACTCAGGCGAGTTTTAAAGAACGTCCTGAGGTTTCTCTACCGTTATGACAAGACAAAAAAAGTTTAGCAAAGCAAGTCAATTAGTTCATTTTTTCCTGAATAGATTAAAATGTGATTTGGAAGTGCAATCAATGGTAATGCTTCTCCATTTGATCAAATCGATTCAGTTCCCACTCAGTAGGAAGACAATTTTTGGTTATTCTGAGCGTACATAGTTCAATTTGTCGTTACGCATCATTCTTTCTTGATTTAAACAAGGAGGCTAGCTAATATGCACTACCACATAATGTTTCTACCCCGCTTTTCCATTCGTGACGTAATGTCCTATCAAACGAAGCAAAGATTTTCTATCTTAAAAATTTTTTTCAAAAAATGGATAAAACTTTGTTGTTTAGATTATGATAAAAAATTTAAAAAACAGAGCTGCATACAAAAAATAGTTAATACCACTGTATCCAAATTCTTTATTTCAACAGAGAGAACATAAAGCGCACAAAATAAAACAACTGACATGAAATCATTTGTAATGCGACTTTGTTAGTTATAAAAAAAACAATTTTATCAGCGAACAATTAAGTTTTCCAGACAAAAATTCTAGACCCTAGACCCAGAAATTGAGTTATGTTCCCTTGTCACAATAAATATCAAAAATTAGGGCCTTCAAAGTAAAATAAGAGCTTCATTTTTTGTGAAACATGCGTGGCCATTATTTAATTTTGAATAGATTTTCAGTTCTCAATTTAAATTTTTAATTAGAATACAATAGTCATTGAAAAGTAGTCATTGAAAAAAGAAAACGTCGTGGATAACTTTTGTTACCAAACGAAACTATGTAAAAAACCTACCTCATAATATCACCAAAGCTGCCAATAACCACAACAAATGACATCAGAAACAAACATAAACGACAAAAGGGGCAAAACTCGAAAAGTCCATTAGATTTGTTTGAAAACAAGTGGGATCTATGCCCTGAAGACGTTCGGTTTGTACTAAAATCAAAAAATAAATCCAATAATTCAGCGTCAGAAAACCTAATGAGGCCCTCTACTATTGAAATAAAAAACGCAACAACAAGACCAACTATTTAAGATTTAAACAAGATTTAAAAAGTCACTGATCATTTTTGAAATTAAATTCTCGCGAGCAAGTAGGGAAAACGTTAAGAAACCAATTGAAACCTCTAAAACTTTTCTATTACAACCTAAAAAGAATCAAAAGACTAGTCAACAATTAGTCTAAGAAACAGAAGAACAGGAAGATAACATAAACTGGCAAAAGTGAAAATTAATATTTTGTATAAACAAAAAGTGTCTAAGTCGCACAAACCATCAGCTGCTCATTAATAAATTCAAAATGTAAATCTATGCGTCATGAGGACACATAGTTGGGCATCATGAGACATTGGTTGAAAATGACGGAAGAAAACAGTACACAATAAAATCAAATTGGCGCTCTTAAAAAAAGAAAAATCTGTTCAACCACGACTTTCTCATTCCACTTCAAAGGCACTGTGACTAAAAGATCAAAACTTATTTAAACTTTTTATTTCTTTCCTCATTTTAATATTCGAGCTAAAACGTAGTCGCTACTCCAGCTTTAATTTCCATTGACAAAAGAAGGCCGAAAATTAGAAGAGCGCGAAAAAAATTATGGAAGAATTTTAAATTCGATAAAATGTATGTCCTCAAAAAATACACAGCTCAACAAATCAAACAGCTCCGAAAATGACCAAAAAAATTCAAAAAATTAAAAATTAAAAATTTTTAGCACTACCAATGAAAAAACACCAAGATACAAATATAGAAAATCAATAATTTACAATCATATTTCGAACTTTGCCCAGCGTCAATCCGCGACCTATATTTAAAAAAAAACTCAAAAAAAGAAAAAAGCTTGCAAAATTAAATTTTTTTGGGCTCAATTTAAAGACAATATCTTAAATTATCTTAAATTTAGGCTATTCCAGCAAATCTAGCAATTCATGCATTTTCAAAACCAAAGGACTAAATGCAAGGCCTCTAGCAAAATTTAAGGTACCCTGGTATTTAGCTTTGAATCCCGTTTTCAAAGCTCAAAATCATGGAAAAGTGTATGAACTCGTCTTACAAGAAAGAAAGAGCAACTATACAAAACCCGAACTCTTCAAACTGCAAAAAAGAGAGCTTCAAAGTGAAAACGTTTAAGAAGCTGACGGTGGCTATTCAAAATGCCAACTTAGTTCGGGAAAAATTAACAAAAAAACTATTAAAGCTGATGATAAATGTGAACCGCTGAACCCACAAAACCACTCAAATGTCAAATAAACAGAAAAATGTTTAAACATCAATAAGAACTCAAAAAAAAATTGAAAAAAAAATTGTGTACCCTATGTTTGAGGTTTTTCTGGTGACACCACTCAAAACTCAAAACTACGATAGGTATATCAATCAGCCAAAATTGACTGAACAAAAAACCAGCTGAACATATAGTTCCTCCCACACGCAAAAAAATGGAGTCGGAAAAATAATTTTTTTCTGAAAAAATAACGCGTAAACCAAGTTGATAAGTAGTTTCCTTATAGTGCGATAGTCTTTTTATATTAATTTTTCAGGTAACGTGAAAATGGGTATGAAAGTTTTTGCATATTTATCAATTGAGCCGCAATATTTGAAAATATATTATCCGTTTGGTTTGGCGAGGACTCTATTCAGGAAAACCAAGGCCAATTTCATAAAACTAAAAAAGGGCCCCTTGAAAGTAGTCCAAACTGTTTAATAAACAATTAAATGTTTGCTAAAGGAAACTGACTAATTTAACTGTAAGAGTTTAAGAGAGTAATCAAATTCGCAGAAACAATTTCCATTAGGTATACGTTATTTGAAACCAATAAAACCACTGAGAAAATTTTGCATTCCTCAGCGGTGTCCTATTTTCCGATCAAAATCTCTTGGTAAATCCAAAAAAATGGAGAAATGTGGTAAGTTTGGCTCTTTTGGCCTGCAATTGGGCTGAAAACCGCAAAAAATGAGCTAAGATCTGGCTGATAAACCATTAAATTAATCTCTGCTGACCTCCATTTAACTTATTTTTTCGAATAGCTGTGGGTCATATTATAGGCTAGGGACCCCAAAAATGGCAAAAATTAACCCCAACACCGTGGCAGGATAGAAAAAACTTCACAGTTCAAAATTTTCTTTCTAGAGTTTTTGAAAAGTTTATTTTGACTTTCAAATCAAACTGCAAGTGTTACCCAGGTCTTGTTTGATTTGCCCAGTATTATATTTGCCCAAGACTAGCATTTATAGTTGCCAAGTTCTGATTGAGTTCAGAACGGGCCCCACTTCGGAGATTTTAAAAACTTGAAGTGTCTATAGGAGGAAATAATTACATGGCCAATGTCCGAAAATTTCGATAAGTTTTGCGTTTTGTGGAATCGAGTGGCAAAAATTTGTCCCCATTTTTAACAATTCGTATACTTTTTTCAACGATGGAGTAATGTTACGCAATATGTTGAGAATGGTGTGGTACAATAGTACATGCTAGTCTGGGGGCTATTGATTTGGTGCAGCTAATCAAGTTCATTTTAATTTAAATCAATTTAGTTCATTTTCGTTTACCATTATTTCATTCATCATTTAGTTCTTGTTCTGAAGATCAAATATTATGTTTTCACAGTTTTAATTTTGTTTACATCCCGTGTATGATATCTTTTGTCTGTTCATGCTGTCTCGTGATTTTAAGTTGCCGCAATTGGAAATGTAGTATTGTGAACAAATTGTTGATCAGTTTTAGTTAATCTTAAATTGGAATCATTCTGCTCATTTTCTGAAATGAATTTAGTTGTCTCTCTCTTAAACTAGATTCCGCTCTGCAAAAAACCTTAATTTAAACAAGATACAAATTAAGCGTATTTCGATCAGCGAAATACCCATTCAAAAAGAGAACGAACTTTCGCTCCACCAATTCTACAATAATTCTGTATTCAGAATATAAATTCAACAAGCATCAAAATTAAGTGTCATTTCGCTCCGCGAATGCGAATTAACCCATAATTTGGAACACTAAGTTTGAATAAATCGGCACCGCGAATCAACTCAACCTACAGATTGCTATTCTGTACGACAAACGGTTATTAATATAGTGAAGAAGGCTTACATTTTGTAAAGAGTATTCACGTATAAATTTTACTCATTTCCACAACATATATCATTCAATTGGCCAAAAACTTTAATGCACGAATTTTACTCTAATTGAGACCCAATTCAAAAACTTTATTGTTCTTGTGAACGGTGATATGTGTAATAAAAACCTGCTAATTGTCCTAACAATCCGCAATTTGCATCGAGAGAGGAAGTTTTGAAGATAAACACCAAATGAACTTTCTTTCATTTTGTCTAATTGACTCAACCTTAGTTATTTGGAAAGAGTTAATTGTAGTGTGGAAACCAGTGATTTTATCAGGTAGAATTTAGTAGTAGTAGTAGTAGTAGTAGTAGTAGTAGTAGTAGTAGTAGTAGTAGTAGTAGTAGTAGTAGTAAAAGACTTCTATTACCTTTGATAGGATATTACAGTATCATAAATAGAGTGAGCATTGTTAACATGTCAAAAGAAAATAAGGTTAATAATTACAAAAAATAATGAACTAAAACATTAAAAAAAGCCTATCCTGCGCAAACACTACATCTACATTTTAAAGCCCAAGTACACGTATTATTGATGTCATATTTCGTTTTTGTTAAGTTCAAAAGACAATTATGTATAAGATCTTGACATGGGTTTTTCGATTTGAAGCTGCTTATACCGACATTCAGAAGATCAGCAGTGTCATTGACCACTCTTTGCACTCGGAAGAAGAAAGACTTTTCTGTAATACGTTTTCTTGCTCGCGAGACGACTAAGCGTTCCAGGTCCATATTACGAGTATTTACACTCTTTGTCTCAATTGTGAAGAAATCGTTAAAACTTAGACAATTTTGTTCGCTCATTATAGCAGAGAAGAAACGTAAATCACTCTCAATCAGCTGATAGGCAACTGGCAGGGAATTCGATGTAATCAACAAGCCAGCATAGTCACCCGGTCCAAAGCACCACCTAAGACCTTGTAGGTTCAAGAGTTCTAACCTACGCATATGGATAATGTCCGGGTACCAGGCAGGGTAGCCATATAACAATACTGATAGAACGCATGCTTTGTATAAATTAAACTTAACACCAGAGAAAAGACCGTATGGAACGCTATGTTTCAAATAATTTAGAGCTCTTCGAGCTTTCACGAGTTTAATTCTAACATGATAGCTCCACTTTAATATGCTCGACACTTCAATACCCAAATCTGTAATCTGGTCAACTCGAGATATATTGTCGCTTCCAATACATAAGGAATCGGTAGAAGTCCGGCTGAAATGAAGATAACCACATTTGATAGCATTGAAGTTAATAGAATTGCAATAAGACCATAATCTTAGCGCGTGTAAATCACTTTGAACTGCGACAAAAATGTGTTCACAAAAATGTGTGTAAATCACTTTGAATAGTGACAAAAATGTGTTCCAAGTTTTTACGCTTGCACCAAAAAACAAGCTTTGTGAGACGCTAGTGCACATATTTGAAGCAAATTTGAACTTAATTAGCCTTGTGTCACTCAATTTCACAAACTTGAGCATGTATGCTCAATTGTATGCTCAATTTTTGGGACTTTGACCACGTAATGATGGGAATAAGACTTTCTAGAACCTGGCACAATAGAAAAATGGCATTTTAATGCTTTTACGTGAGTTATTTAAGGAATGATTTTATAAAGCAATGTACATATCGCATTTGGTGAAATCATTCATTGAGGAATGGAGGAACTGGATGCCTTTTTGTTTAACAACACATCTTCAGACGCTTACATACAATTGTAGTAACTTTAGTGTTGTGTTTGAAGAACGGTTTAAGAAATCTGTAAAACAAACCCCCTCATTAACTTGTGTTTCCACTTGTCTCTTTGTTAGAGGGAATTTGACAGTGTAGTTGACAATAGGAGGGAGATAGTGTACACACATTTGATTTAGTGTTTTGACCTTTCCTTTCGAGATGAGGAGATCGATATCTATTATGTTTATACATACACCTCATTGTATTGTCGTTCATAGTCATCACTTTTATCACCAATTACATTTTTAAAATTGAGTCTCAAACTTTGAACAAGAACTTACTTATAATTAGATTCTGTATAACTGATAAATTTATGAAACTTTCACAACCTCAATCGAATTAATTCCTTAAATTATTGAGCAGATCAATCAGGTTTTCCCATGACTTATGGAACTTGAAGCATTAGTTACTAATTGTTCAATTTATATGTACCAATTAATTTAGTTGGTATAAGTTATTACCTGTGCCGTTCCACGCAGAATTTGATAGGGCTTTGTTTTGTTAATAACAACGCTTCCGAATCCAAAATTGTCAAGTCTCGAAAATTGTCAAAAGCCTACCCGGTGAAACGAAGGTTGTTCATACGTCTTGCCAAGACATTCAAGATCTGGATTATCTCGACCAAACTTAAAATACCTTAAAAAGATAATGTTGAGTTAGCAATTGATAATGAACCTTAAAACGCATCGATAAGGTCTCACTAAAATATCTTTTTCTTGAAACAGATGCAAATATATCCCAAGTGAGAACATATCTCGGAGCATGTTTCTAAGAATATTATCAAGACTGATCAAGATAATTCAAGATTTGTTTCATTGGGTAGTGAGATATGAATTGTATCTAAGCACTCATTCTCCTGGTTGGGAAGAGGGGCGGCCTTGGTCTCCTTTCAGGAACGTATTACGTCACATTGCCGAGATGGAAGAAAGAGCATTAGAAGGAATGAACAAAAGTAAGATTGTCCAGTCAAATCACTACAATGAGCCTACTGTGCAAGGAAGGAGGTCTTTCACTCCAATCACAAATGAGGACATCAAAATAAACAACGGTGAGTCACACCAGATGTCATTGACTGTACAAGTGGCAAATGACATATTGTTCACAACAAAACACTTACAATGCTTCCATATCGACATAAAAAAAGACTTTGTTGATTTGAAAAAAAAATTGAGATCTCATCCTTAAACGTCGATGGTTGATTTCAATACCGATCATAAAACGTACTTGCAATATGGACTTTAATAAATTGTAGAGGGGTTGTTACATCCTTATAGACACAAAGAAAAGTTTGTAGTGTTTAAATTGCGAGTGTTTAAGTTCGGAGTATTAAGTAAAAAGAATGTGTATACTACTACAGTAATTACCAGTTATAAGCTACAAAAGTACATTATTCTGCTGTGACTTAATTTTGAGGTATGAGTAATTTTCAGAATATACAGGATAAGTTCAGCCTGGGCGATGTCCCGAAGAAACACTGCACAAAGAAACTTCAAATATTCTGGAGATGAAATGTTTTAGAACTGAATGAAGTTTTTACTCTTGAAACGTGCTGGTTAAGCGCTGAAATGCTCTGAGACTCAGGTCCGTATAAGCACTACTAACTAACCAGATGCCCAAAAGTAAAATCGATGAACTCCATTCAAGTTTCACAGTAGAGAAAAATGTCTCACGGTGTGATATGTTTTCACATTTTCACTATGCTTGAGTTCGCATTTGCGTTAAACATGTTTGAGAGAAGAAAGATGTGAATGAAATGTGATTTTTTTCTTGTGAAATTTGGATTGAGTTTTTCAACTTTAGATTGGGGTATCTGGTATGTTATCGCTACGTATTATCTGAGTTTTGGTGCATTGGTTATCTAAATTGGGAAAATTTA
Organism: Convolutriloba macropyga; assembly: GCF_964194025.1. Taxonomy (NCBI): domain Eukaryota; kingdom Metazoa; phylum Xenacoelomorpha; order Acoela; family Convolutidae; genus Convolutriloba; species Convolutriloba macropyga. The sequence goes on from NC_134480.1 coordinate 46,875,832, forward strand.
GACTAGTGGTTTATATCTTTTACGTGCTATTTTGTCATGAGCTATTTTTTGTATATTAACGTTATGCAAAAACGTTATGTTATATGACAGCGTATAATTTGTAACTGGCGGGGCGTAAAAAAACCCTCACCGGGGGAAACGGAATAGATCCCAGATAAGACCAGTAGCCAAAGGGATTTAAAAAATTCCAAAATTTCCCAATTCAGATAACCTATATACCAAAACTTAAATAAAATGTATTTGTAAGTTGCCAGATATTTTTTACTAAGGAGTAATATAGTGTTTAAAAATTGAATTTTAAGTTCGTTAAACTAGAGGTTGATTTTTCTTTACTTTTGACGTTTAGTATAATTCAGATTAAATTTATTAGTTTCTTTTTTATGATACTTCAAAACTTGAACATTTGTTTCCTTAGACAGTTTCTAGCCAAAAAGCGGTGAGTTTTAGCGGTTTTGTGATTTTCACCGCATTCACCACAAAGAGCGCTCAAAATAGCTGTTAGAATATCGATCAAACTATAGTCTTAAACTTAGTGAGAATTAGAAAGAAAGTTTGACTTACCAGATTAGAAAGACAAGCAATATGACTTCAATCAAAGAAACTATATAAATGAATCGTCAAGAAATGGTGCTGAGAATCAATATTCGGTTCAAATTGTTGAATCTAGATAACTATTATTAGAGTTAGATTAAGTGATGTAAAATCTTCCCAGCATGTATTAAATGATGATGATATCTCCGGAAGTGTGAATGAATTCTTAGAAAGGTGCAAATGCATTCCATTTATGGTTCCCATTGCGACTGATTTGCAGAAGCAAACCATATTGGGTAACCCTTGCGACCCCCACTATAAATCACGGTGCTAAGATTAGTTTTGTATCTTGACTTTTTCACACTGATAATGGGTATATATACAGCTGATTTTTGAGTCTTTTTTCATCCCCAAATTCAAATCACCATCTTGATCTAATAATCAGATCTCTCCTGTAAATCTCTAAATTCTACTCTAAAATATCATTTTGTTATTCTCTCATTTTTGAGAAATTAATTCTTTTACTTAGTTAAAAACGCTTTTTATTCCGCTTGCGAAAGTCCATAACCAAACAGGTTATGGGCCCAGCAATTTTCTAAGTCATAAAATAGATTTCCAAAACAAAACCAATTTGTTGTTGACAGTCATAATCTTTTTCTGCTTAGTACCTTTTCTTTTCACAACTGTTTTGCCTGCTCAAACTTCAATGGATCAACAGACAGTGAAGCTGCTGACCTACACAGGAAAGACACAGGACTTTCCAATCTGGAGCACAAGATTTGTGGCGATGATGCAGACGAAGGGACTCTGCAAATCACTACTGGGGACAGAGGAGCAACCCAATGAGCCTGCGCCACTGGCCAATGGGGCAACCAATGATGAGAAGAAGAACCACAAGGTGCTGAAGGATGCATATGAGAAGGAAGTTGCAGACATCAAGGAGAAACGGAACAATGTGTGGTGCCATTTGGCACTGACTCTAGATGCAACAACCATCATGCTGATGAGACATGACTGTGTGGGAGATGACGGCATTGGAGATGGAGCAAAGGCTTGGAAGCTTTTGCAAGAGAGATTTCAGAGTGTGGAGACGCCGACAGTGGTGACTTTAGTGGCACAGCTTGCTCGACTGCAGCTCGAGGATTCTGAGGATTTAGACAGCTTCTTCATCAGAGGACAGGAGTTGCTCACAAGGCTACAAGAAGCAGGGGAAGCAGACTCAGAGACCCTCTTCAACGCCTTGGTCCTCAATGGTCTGCCAATGAGGTATGAAAGTTTTGTTATACAGGAAAGCTTCAACCCGGCAACGAACTTCACAGAGTTGAGGAAAAGGCTGCAGAGCTTTCATGAGAACACGGTGCAGAGACACAAGGGACAAAGTGGTTCAGTGGCACTGGCAGTGAAGCGTGACTTCAAGAAGGGACCCAAGAAAGGAAACTGCTTTGTGTGTGGGATCCCTGGACACTTTGCCAAGGACTGCAGGAAGAAGGAGACAGCGCAATGCAGCAAGTGTGGTGAGAAGGGTCACCTAGACAGGGCATGCATGAGACAAAGAGATGGAGGCAAACATGAGTCAGTGGCAATGGGTCCAACATTGGCTACACCAGACGAGGAATGCTGGGCAGCTCTTACCCAGTGGAAGACAGCAGGCATGCTAGTGGACAGTGGTTGTACAGATCACATAGTGACGAACATCGATGCGTTCCTGGACTTTGTGCCCATTCAATCAGTGGTCAGAAATCCCAACGGAGAGGCTTCCAGAGTTGTGGGCAGAGGCTGTGTGAGGATCAGCATACCCTCAAACAAAGGGGAATAGCAATGCGAACTCAAAAATGTTGTGTGTTCTGGACTATTCTTCAAACCTCCTATCAGTCTCAAGATGCACGGAGTGGGGACATAGCTTCACTTTCGAGATAGGAAACAGCTGCATGAAACTCCAGAAGGGAACTCGGGTAAAACTAACACAAGAAAATAATTTGTTTTACTTACCCTGCAGCGTTCTATAATTCAAGATGAGTTCCAACGGCGTGAAACTTGACAGTGCAAGGAAGTGGCACAGAAGATTGGGTCATTTGGATCAAGCGGATGTGGTCAGGAATGCACCAGAGACAGTGGGGGAACTCGATGATGTATGCAATGTGTGTGCATTGGCCAAGATCACAAAGACTCCAGTACCAAGAGTGGCAGAGACCCAAGCAGAAGAGAAGCTGGAGAGGGTGTTCACAGACGTGATGGGACCTTTCAGAGTAGAGTCACTGTCAGGGTTCCGGTTCTGCATAGTGTTTGCAGACCAGTACACGAAGTTTGTGTTTGTGGACTTGCTTAAGGCAAAGAGTGAAGCACTGGCCAGCCTGAAGAAATTTGTTCTCAGTGTGGGGACCCAAAGAAGCTGAGGCAAGACAATGCGAAGGAGTTTCTCTCAGAGCAGTTCAAGACGTACTGCTTAGATGCAGGCATTCTACAGGAAAAGACCATACCAGAGACGCCACAACAGAATGGGTTAGCTGAGAGGTGCAACAGGACACTGCTGGATATGGCAAGATGTTCGCTCATTGACTCAGGACTTCCCAAGATGATGTGGGGAGCAGCAATTCTTCACGCAGCAAGAATCAGAAACTTGGTTGTGAGACGAAGAGAAGAAAAATGCCCAGCAGAGCTGATGAGAGGTATAAAACCTAAGCTTCCAATTAGTAAATTATCTGTTTTTGGTTGCAGAGTCTTCATGAGGAAGAGGGACAGAGAAGTCAGCAAACTTGAACCCAAGGCACTGGAAGGACAGTTTGTGGGATACACTGAAGGAGAAAACGGATACCTGGTGTACATACCCAACACACGCAAGGTGATGGCAGTTCGAGATGTGATCATCAAGGAGTCTGAAGTGGGCTCATTCCCTGACAACAAAAAAACGGCTGACCTACTAGATGATGGGTCGGAACTGGGAATCTGGAACGCAGATGATGGTCATCAAGACGATGACAACAGAGAACGACAGGACACATCTACTGCAATAAAGGAGGAATGGCATGACGCAGGGAGCGTGAATACTCAAGAAACAACACTGAGACAAGAGGCCTCGGATGTTGGAGAAACAGCACTAGATGAAGGATCTACTGCAACAAGAGCGAGTTACAGAGACTCGGAGTCACTGGAAGTCAGTGACACAGAAGATTTCTCACAGTTAGAGACAGTTGGCTTCAATGAAGATGCACTGGAACACGTGGACAGAGCAGAGCCCAGACGAAGAACACGAGCAAGGAATGTACCGCAATTTTTTGGAGAAGTCAGGACCCATCTTGCTCTGACTGAAGGCCATTATGTGGAACCCAAAACAGTCTACGCAGCCAAGCAAGGTGACGATTGGAACCAGTAGCACCGGGCAATGAAGGACGAGGTCAAGGCACTCCAAGACAACAAGACTTGGAACCTAGTGAGACCACCCACAGACAGGGACGTCATACCGGGCAAATCGGTCTACAAAGTGAAATTGGGACCCAGTGGTCAAGTGGACAAATACAAAGCGCGCTATGTGGCGAAAGGCTTCAAACAAGTGGAAGGACTGGACTACTTTGAGACTTCTGCGCCTACTTGTAAGCCAGAGACATTCAGGATTCTACTCCAGCTATCAGCGAAGCAGGGCCATGTGATGCACCAATTTGATGTCAAGACTGCTTTCCTGCACTCACCAATCGAGGAAGTGTATCTGGAACAGCCACAGGAGTTTGTAAAACGCGGATCAGATGGGGAGAAGTTAGTATGTCGACCAAATAAATCAATTTATGGTTTGAAACAGGCTGCTAACAACTGGTAAAAAGAGCTGGCAAACTTCCTACTGAGACAGGGGTTCACCAGAAGCAGGAACGATCACTGCTTGTTCGCAAGATCAGAGGCAGAGGATCACACCTTCATCTTGGTCTGGGTTTACGACATCATAGTAGCATCAAGAAGTATGACAGTGGTCTCTGATGTCAAGAAGGCACTAGAAGCAACCTTTCACATGGAAGACAGAGGGAGACTACACTGTTTTCTGGGTCTTAGAATCAGACGAGAAGAGGGCAAAGTCACAGTCGACCAAGAACGCTACATAGAAACAATGCTTGAGCGGTTTCAAATGGATCAATGCAAACCCTCAAGAACTCCAGCTGATTTGAATTTGAAACTTCAGACAGCACAGAACGGAGATGAAGAAGTGGACCAGAGGATCTACAGAAGCTTGGTTGGATGACCTCTGTATCTGGCCAAACAGACGAGGCCAGACATCATGTTCACAGTCAACATTCTGTCCAGACACATGAATGCACCTACCAATCAACACTGGATGAGCGGAAAACGACTTCTGCGATATCATCAAGGTTCAAAAAGTTTAAAGGTTACTTACACAAAAGAGGCTAGTTACGATTTAGTGGGGGGAAAGTGATGCAGACTGGTCTGGAGACGTGAACGACAGAAAATCAACAACGGGCTATTACTTCAAGCTCAACGGACGTGGCGCAGCACTCCGCTGGGGTGTCAAGAAGCAGGCCACAGTTACTCTTTCTTCATCAGAAGCAGAATATCAGGGCATGGCAGCAGCAGTTCGGGAAGCACTCTACCTGAAACAACTTCTAGAGGATTTTTTGGCATCCAACAGAAACGTCCAATAGCAATTGGAGAGGACAACCAAAGTTGTATCAGACTCTGCCAAAACCCAGTCATGCACAAAAGGAGCAAGCACATCGAAACAAAGTTTCACTTCATTCGTGACAAGACTGAGGATGGGACTATTTCAATTCATTACGTCCCTACAGAAAAAATGGCAGCGGACATCTTCACAAAGTCCTTACCCGTTTCGAAAGTGGAAACATTCAGAGCAGTTTTGATGGGAACAGACTCTACGCAATCAGCTCAAGTCTTAGTGGGGGTGTTAGAATATCGATCAAACTATAGTCTTAAACTTAGTGATAATTAGAAAGAAAGTTTGACTTACCAGATTAGAAAGACAAGCAATATGACATCGATCAAAGAAATTATATATATGAATCGTCAAGAAATGGTGCTGAGAATCAATATTCGGTTGAAATTGGTGAATCTAGATAACTATTATTAGAGTTAGATTAAGTGATGTAAAATCTTCCCAGCATGTATTAAATGATGATGATATCTCCGGAAGTGTGAATGAATTCTTAGAAAGGTGCAAATGCATTCCATTTATGGTTCCCATTGCGACTGATTTGCAGAAGCAAACCATATTGGGTAACCCTTGCGACCCCCACTATAAATCACGGTGCTAAGATTAGTTTTGTATCTTGACTTTTTCACACTGATAATGGGTATATATACAGCTGATTTTTGAGTCTTTTTTCATCCCCAAATTCAAATCACCATCTTGATCTAATAATCAGATCTCTCCTGTAAATCTCTAAATTCTACTCTAAAATATCATTTTGTTATTCTCTCATTTTTGAGAAATTAATTCTTTTACTTAGTTAAAAACGCTTTTTATTCCGCTTGCGAAAGTCCATAACCCAACAATAGCAATTTTTACAACCATTCGATGCATTAATCGTAATTCTCACATTTCTGCGCGATGTTTAGCGTTGGAATCCGGACCCGGGAATAAATTTTGTGAATTCGCTGTCTTGGAATACAGTCAATTCCACAAGTGGCAAACAGTCTAAAGCGGGCTTAGTGTTTGTTAAACAATGTGGCTTTCAGTAAGAGGTTTTTAAACAACGTGTATTTTGTCATCAAAACTTATCCAAACGTTTTTTCCGCAGAACCTTATCTTCAGAGAATACATAAATGAGCTAATATGTAGCATGTCCCATAAAGTTGAAATAAGCAAACGTTTCAAAAGCCGCTGGACAAATTTTAAATGTCAAAGTTCAAATTTAAAAAATGTTGAAAAAATTGATGCATAGCAGCTTAATGGAAAAAAAAACGTTGACTTTCAAATGGCCACTTTGATGCTCAACTGCCTGTTTTTGGACTCTTTCGAACGTTCGCTTATTTCAACTTTATGGAACAGGCTATAGTTGCAATTGAGAGGCCTTCGGCGCATACAGTTTTGCACCATAATTGTGACGGTTTTCCACAGCACGAAGTACTTAAAAACTGTTTAACTTATATTTTTATATAGATGAAATTTGGCGTATAAAAATGATAGAAGGGACTATGAGGCAAAAATCTGTGTTCAGGTACGCTTCAACATGATGACAGAGATTGTGAAGATGCATTGAGAATTGGTGTGTTGTTGATTCCACTTTTGATTGGGTTGTGTGCTAATGTCCTCTGTCTAGTACTAGAGTGGAACAGGGTTAAAGGTGTTAGAAGGAGGCAACAGCTGGGCACAGTTAGAAGAGGGAGATTGAATGACTCTCAATTACAACTCACCTGCACATTTATATGGATTCACAAGGTTCGCTTCTTGACAAAGAAAAAACATCTCGATGTTTCTTATCTTAACATCCTTAATGATATCAATGAGATGGAGTTCACACGATATCAGGTTTTAGCGCTATTACTTTAATCATAGTTGGGCAAAAAGCTTGCTTCTCCTTGGTTTTTGGGACCTATTCTCCCCCCCCCCCCCCGCCCCCCCCCCCCCCGGAGTGTGTTTTCTGTCAAATTGCGTCGTTATATGGCACCCTAAAATCTTAAAAAGTGCACTTAGAGGGGGGAGTTGGGGACAGAATATATATTTCACTGAGGCAAGTTTCGAAATGATGAAAATCTTGAGTGAATGTTGTTAGTTGGGCACACATGGAGTTAAGAATTCAAGGTCTAGTCTAGAAGCTTTCTTCAATTCAAACCTAATCATCTTGATTCTGTTCACTTTGGTGATCAATTTAAGAGTGTTGTTACTATTGAACTGACAATGAGATACGTACTTTTTCACAAGTCAACCTGTAGAATTTGGTAAATCATACTTTTCTCACAAAGTTTCCCAATTAGAAGTGATAGAAATTGAAATTCGAAAATCGGTTACAATTAAATTGTTAGTAAGACTGTTGGCTTGCAATTAAAAGCCATTTGATAAACCAGGCATTTATGAACCAAAAACGTGTGGCTTTATAAGTTGAGCAGGGGTAATATTAATTTTCTTAAGGGGACCGAATTTTTATACGTTAATTATCATCCGGTATTTACCTCAGCAAGATTAAACTTGGTAGAGTGTTAGGACATACATAGGGGTAACTTTAATTGTTGACACTTTTGGGGAATTTGTTTTCTAGATACCGTGGGGGGACTTTAAACTTCCAAATAAGGCTTGAATTCTTGAGTTCATAGTTTGATTATTTGGTAGCGTCATAAGTCTGATACGGATTTTGTTTTAGTTTGAATAGCTTGAGTAGTAGTCAGCAATGTATAAAGAAGGCGTTCACGTCATCCAATTGTTCTCTAGAAGTCATAACAAATTTACGTAAGAAAGGCATAATTAATGTGGTCCATAATGAGATGTGAACAAATTCTTTTGTTTTGATCACTCTTGTACGTTGCTGCTTGATAGTTACTAAGGAGTCTAACATATTAAGAGCTGTAGCTTAGGAGGTTACCTGTCGAGAAATTTTGATAACAAAAACATTGCTGAGAGAGTTGAATTGACTTGATAAAATCAGAACACCAGTTTCAGCGATTGGAAATCAGAACACTGGTTAGCGCGATTGGAAATCAGACCACATGCAAACACCGTTGACAGCTTGTAGGATCGAGAGAATAGTAGTTGTCTAGTGAACATTTTGGTTGCTGAGTTAAAGTTGTGAACCATCTTTTCTACTAAAACTCTGGTTGAATTTTGATGTGGTTCTGCGATCTCTCACATTTCTTGTTTTCTACTATTTTTTGCATATTAACGTTATGCAAAAACGTTATGTTATATGACAGCGTATAATTTGTAACTGGCGGGGCGTAAAAAAAACACTCACCTTGGGAAAAAGAATAGATCCCAGATAAGACCAGTAGCCAAAGGGATAAAAAAAGTTCCAAAATTTCCCAAATCAGATAACCAATATACCAAAACTTAAATAAAATGTATTTGTAAGTTGCCAGATATTTTTTTACTATGGAGTAAAATAGTGTTTAAAAATTGAATTTTAAGTTCGTTAAACTAGAGGTTGATTTTTTTAGTTTTGACGTTTAGTATAATTCAGATTAAATTTATTAGTTTCTTTTTTTTGTGATATTTCAAAATTTGAACATTTGTTTCCTTAGACAGTTTCTAGCCAAAAAGCGGTGAGTTTTAGCGGTTTTGTGATTTTCACCGCATTCACCACACAGAACGCTCAAAATAGCAATTTTTACAACCATTCGACGCATTAATCGTAATTCTCACATTTCTGCGCGATGTTTAGCGTTGACATCCGGACCCGGGAATAAATTTTTGAATTCGCTGTCTCGGAATACAGTCATTTCCACAAGTGACAAACAGTCTAAAGCGGGCTTTGTGTTTGTTAAACAATGTGGCTTTCAGTCAGAGGTTTTTAAACAACGTGTATTTTGTCATCAAAACTTATCCAAACGTTTTTCCGCAGAACCTTATCTTCAGAGAATACATAAATAAGCTACAATGTGTAGCATGTCCCATAAAATTGAAATAAGCAAACGTTTCAAAAGCCGCTGGACAGATTTCAAAGGTCAAAATTCAAATTTGAAAAATGTTGAAAAAATTGATGCATAGCAGCTTAATGGAAAAAAAACGTTGACTTTCAAATGGCCACTTTGATGCTCAACTGCCTGTTTTTGGGACGTTTTCGAACGTTCGCTTATTTCAACTTTATGGGACAGGCTATAGTTGCAATTGAGAGGTCTATTCGGCGCATACAGTTTTGCACCATAATTGTGACTGTTTTCCACAGCACGAAGTACTTAAAAACTGTTTAACTTATATTTTTATATAGATGAAATTTGGCGTATAAAAATGATAGAAGGGACTATGAGGCAAAAATCTGTGTTCAGGTACGCTTCAACATGATGACAGAGATTGTGAAGATGCATTGAGAATTGGTGTGTTGTTGACTCCACTTTTGATTGGGATGTGTGCTAATGTCCTCTGTCTAGTACTAGAGTGGAACAGGGTTAAAGGTGTCAGACGGACGCAACAGCTGGGCACAGTTAGAAGAGGGAGATTGAATGACTCTCAATTACAATTCAACTGCACATTTATATGGATTCACAAGGTTCGCTTCTTGACAAAGAAAAAACATCTTGATGTTTCTTATCTTAACCTCCTTAATGATATGGAGTTCACACGATATCAGGTTTTGGCGCTATTCCTTTAATCATATTTGGGCAAAAAGCTTGCTTCTCCTTGGTTTTTGGGACCTATCCCCCCCCCCGGAGTGTGTTTTCTGTCAAATTGCGTCGTTATATGGCACCCTAAAATCTAAAAAATTGCACTTAGAGGGGGGGAGTTGGGGACAGAATATATATTTCACTGAGGCAAGTTTCGAAATGATGAAAATCTTGAGTGAATGTTGTAAGTTGGGCATACATGGAGTTAAGAATTCAAGGTCTAGTCTAGACGCTTTCTTCAATTCAAACCTAATCATCTTGATTCTGTTCACTTTGGTGATCAATTTAAGAGTGTTGTTACTATTGAACTGACAATGAGATACGTACTTTTTCACAAGTCAACTATTAGAAGTGATAGAAATTGAAATTCGAAAATCGGTTACAATTAAATTGTTAGTAAGACTGTTGGCTTGCAATTAAAAGCCATTTGATAAACCAGGCATTTATGAACCAAAAACGTGTGGCTTTATAAGTTGAGCAGGGGTAATATTAATTTTCTTAAGGGGACCAAATTTTTATACGTTAATTATCATCCGGTATTTACCTCAGCAAGATTAAACTTGGTAGAGTGTTAGGACATACATAGGGGTAACTTTAATTGTTGACACTTTTGGGGAATTTGTTTTCTAGATACCGTGGGGGGACTTTAAACTTCCAAATAAGGCTTGAATTCTTGAGTTCATAGTTTGATTATTTGGTAGCGTCATAAGTCTGATACGGATTTTGTTTTAGTTTGAATAGCTTGAGTAGTAGTCAGCAATGTATAAAGAAGGCGTTCAGGTCATCCAATTGTTCTCTAGAAGTCATAACAAATTTACGTAAGAAAGGCATAATTAATGTGGTCCATAATGAGATGTGAACAAATTGTTTTGTTTTGATCACTCTTGTACGTTGCTGCTTGATAGTTACTAAGGAGTCTAACATATTAAGAGCTGTAGCTTAGGAGGTTACCTGTCGAGAAATTTTGATAACAAAAACATTGCTGAGAGAGTTGAATTGACTTGATAAAGTCAGAACACCAGTTTCAGCGATTGGAAATCAGAACACTGGTTTGCGCGATTGGAAATCAGACCACATGCAAACACCGTTGACAGCTTGTAGGATTGAGAGAATAGTAGTTGTCTAGTGAACATTTTGGTTACTGAGTTAGAGTTGTGAACCATCTTTTCTACTAAAACTCTGGTTGAATTTTGATGTGGTTCTGCGATCTCTTACATTTCTTGTTTATGTATTTGATGTTATTTGATTTTTCAACTCAATTCATTATTGCAACTAGAGTTTCCTACAGCCGACAAGAGCAGCGTGGGGACAAAAGATCCCTCCAATAGAAGTCTGAGAGCCATCAAAGCACCCATTTCAATTTGCTAGAGTTTTGGGCGCTAGTCGGTCCCCAGCTAGTCAGCCTAAGCAAAGTACAAAATTCTACGGTGGCGCTCCTGGGTGGGCTTTCTTGCGACTTTTTGACAGTTGGAGGGGCTGGACGGCTGTGGTATTTGCAATTGAACAACAGTGGCCTTTTCAAGTGTAATTGACGCGAGAGGATAATCGAATTGTGCGAGGACGAGTGAAGAAGAAAGAGAAACCCGTGAAGAAAGAGAAGTTGGAGCATGACTGAGAGAGAGAGAGTGCGAGTGGTCAGAGCAGTTTTCAGTTGAGTTGGAGTTTGACTATTGGTATTGTAGCTTTTCTTGAGATTAGAGGAGAGTGTGTTTTGACTTAGTCAAAAGCGTAAGTTGCGTGAGGCTGAGTTGGTGCAGAGAATTGAGCAAGAGTATCGGCTTTCTTAGTGAAGGATGTTTCAAGGCGTTTGCCAAATTTAAGAGGTTTGTGAGGCAAGGCAGAGAAAAGTGAGGAATAAAGATAGTCTAAAGAGAGAGAAGCTCATTGAGAGCAATTTATTGAAGACTGTTCATAATAGTAATTGGTTGCTATCGAGGAAAGAAGGCCAGTTCAGAGTATCGAGAGCTTGATACAGGAAGTTGGCAAACTGGTATTGGGCAAGTGACAGTTGTGAGTTGAAGGTTTGTGGGTATTGAGTAGAGTAGAGTAGAAAGAGAGAGATAGAGAGAGAAGGAATTTTCCACCGGTTTATTCTTTTTTTCAAACTGGAGGAGCACAAGTTAGAGAGTTTGACTCTGAGGCAGAGAGCAAGAATAAGTTTGCGAAGGAGGCCAGTGATAGTTCATCAGCAGCAGGACGCTAGCGTAGGGTGGCAACGCAGAATATGTCAGGTTAGAGGAGCAGTAGTCACTGATAATAAAGGGAGAACTGGGCTTAGCAGAAGTGAGAGGCTAAGGGATCTTCCTAGATAGACTGTTAGACAGAGTAGAAATTGTTAGAGCTGAAGAACACCAAGAATAAGAAAAGAAAAGGAAAGGAATAGAGATACACAAACATTTAGTAAACATGCATTGGAGTGCGTTGCCGTTTGTAGAGTATTGTCCGTCGGAAAAATCCACGTAATGGAAGGAATGGAAGCTGTACTACCTTGACGTTGTAGACGTGTTGAAAATGAAAGAGGATCAGGCTAAGGCGTCAATGTTTTGTCTATTGAGAGGATGGGCGTTGCAAGCGGTTTCGGATTTGCCTCTCAGATGCTGGTTGTCGGAAACTGGTGAAGTGGTAATGTCGTTAGAACAATACCCTGACATCGTTGAGAAGAAGCTAACATTAGGTAGTGAAGATATCTTTAATCCTACGGACGGTATTAGAAGTTGGGGAAATGTAATTGAAGAGAAAGCTGAATGTGAGAATGGTCAAGCAAAGGGCAGGATAAAACACTGTTTAAGCGAGACCTCAAAGAAAAATTTTGAGCTTTGGGAAATTGGTTTGGAATTAGTGAGAACAGTGTGCAGTAACCAAGATGAAGCAACAAGGAACTTCAAAAGCGTGGTAGATTTGCTACATTTGAGCGAGTAGCAAGCAGAACAGTTAGGTCTGAGTATGTTGGGAGTAAACAGGGAAGAGCAAGTAGGTGTTAAGTATCGTTACGATCAAAGAACTGGACAGGAAGTAATTGTGATCCCTAGTGATTGGCTCGAGACGAATATCGCTTCTACAGAGTTCAAAAGAAGTCATTTAAAAAATTTGAAAACGCGTCTCGAGGAAAGGAAAAGTTTTTTAATAGAGTCGAGCAATGAACAAGAAAATGAGGAAAGAAAAGGAGGTTGAAAAAAGAAAAGGAGGAAAGGCATCGCCGTTAGAAGCTGACAAAGGTTAAAATAGAGAGCAAGAAACAAAGAAAACTACAGAAGGAGATGAGGGAAAAGTTCTTGTTAAAGTTGGAGAAAGTAGCTACGCCTGAAGGTTTTGTCTATTACGTTGACAAATTATAAGCAAAGGATAAAGAAGATGACCATCTTCCCATGAGTTGCTTCGATTATGAGGCCAGAGAGGATGAGGAAACTCAGCTTCCTCCTGAGTTCTTTGGATGTACTTAAGAGACATGACTGAAGGATGTAACTCTAATGGTACCTGAGTTTTTGTCCCTAGTAAGAGGCGGTGAAGTTGATATGAGAGAGATAGAGTCCATTCATCGAGTTTTTGCAGAAAACCTTGCTGATGTCAATCTTAGAGACAAATTGAATCAAGAGATCGACACCGTAACTAATGAGGTTACATGTATAGTTGAGACAAGGTGTCGTATATCTAGTAGAGATGAAGAGGAGTCTTTTCGAAATGCGAATGAAATCAAATGGAAAAGTAATGTTTTCGTTTGTCCTGCAAGAGTTAGTGCTAAGCCCTGGTGATGTAAGGATTCATCAAAAAATATGATTGGAGAAATTCTTAGACAGGTTTAGTGAAGTGACAACCCGGGTGACTTAAAAGGGAAACGACCAAAACTGTGTGCAGTTATTAATCCACTGGTGGATCCTGAAGTTCAAGAATTTGAGTTGGAGGAGGAATTGAGTACACGGACAGTTGTTCATTTTGGAAGTAGCAGAGGCAGAGTCCAAAGATTCCGGGTTGAAGATGGTTATGACAGGTCTCAAAATTTTTCCATTGGTTATAGAGCATGTCTGTACTGGGATAGAGCAAGAGTTTTTGAATTGGGCGGAACAGTTACGTCAACTGGGAAGAGGTCTTTGATAATTGTGCTTCACTTAAAGAACAAGGGCTACTCGAACTGATGTTAAGAGACTCCGAAGGTTTTGAGTTTTGGGAAACAGCTGAGGTGTTCACGGTAACAGCGCCAACAAAAGAGAAAACTCAATGGATTTGAAAGCTTGGCCATTGCATATCGGCAGGGGAACTGACTCAGAGGACAATAAAGGAATTAAAGAAAAGACCTCAATTGCTATCAGTGGCAAGATTGCAAACTTTTCAAGGAGTGTTTGAGGAAGCCGGGCAAGCTTCTTTAGTTGTTTCAAGCAAGGAGAGCACTAGAGTTTTGAACAAAATTGAAACAGTTAATTTTAAGAAAAAGTTCCAAGTACTAGAGCTTGAGATACCAATGTGATGCGGGACGCTACATCATATTTCCCTCAGGTTGAAACAACTTTGGTGTTGCTTACTATAATGGCAGATAATTTTCATGGTTATAATGAAACAGTTCAATCTCATCTTGGAGGAGGAAGCAGTGATGTTACGGATAGGCAAAGGCTTGTAGAGTCTTGCAATCATTTGTCGGTTTTCTGGACATCGTTTGGAAACGTTTTGAGTTGGTTAGAGCTCTTGGTTGTTCTAACGTTGACTCTCATGCAAAAGCTTTTGGAAGTTGGAAAGAGCCAATGATTCACATATTTTAGCAGTAGAACCGAGAAACCGGAATCAGCAGGACCACATATTAGGATGTTCATTGGAAGAAACCAGCGAGTTGAGACGTGAAATAGGTTTGAAGCTCAAGCGAGTGTTTCAGAATTAAGTTTCAAGGTCTGAAAATTGTCCATTAGGTCCAGAGAGTGCGATGGACACATCAAACTCTCCTCCGCGTAGTGAAAGTATGCAGGGATGTGAGTTTGGTCTCAAACAATCAAGCAGTTTGGTAGTAATCAGAGACTTCGGTTGAGGTTTACGCTTGAAGTGGGTCACGGGGTAGTTTTAGCAATCAAGAAAACTCCTCTGCTAAACATCTCCTCAGGAAGAGAAATATGTTTGAAGTTCAGTAAACGGCGAAGTATGAATTTTGGTGGAATGTATACAAAAAGGTACTTGAGGAAGTTTGTGAAACTGAATGGAACAAGTAGAAAGCAGTTTCAACTAGGTAAAAGCAAGGAGCTCTCCAATACTGAAGAATCGATCGACGATACAGATGTAGAGGAGGCGCAACCAGACTTGGCAACCGGTGTGTTTTGTGTGATCAGAACCAAAGAGTTGGACTTTCAGTCTAGACAGATATGCGGACACCCAGTTGAATACCGGAGTCTAGGGAACAGAGGAAAATCAGAGAATTAACGAGGGAGATATAAGGCACAGCAGTGTGTGGATGATTGAAAGAGACTTGGATGACCTTTAGATTCAATTGGCAGCGGCGATTAACTGTGTTATTCAGGGCCACGGCCCTCGAAAGGAAAGTTATCCCTTTTTTGGGGTCTCCAAATGACGTCAAAGGAGAAGCGAGGAAGTCCATGCAATGCCTATTGTGTGGTACCCACCTGTTGATAGCACAAATGCTGATATCCACAACAGAATATGGGAGTCTCAGTCAGTAATCGAATTGCACTATGCGTTGATGGCGTCAATGGGCGATGTCCACAACAGAAGGGAGGGGTTCTGTCCGAGAAGATTCTCTTTCAACATTCGCCGAGACTCGAAGTCGCAAGGGACAAGGTGGCTTCAAGTTACTCGGAGGGAGATGGAGAACAATGAATCTGATGAGGAGATGGTTCTGGAGGAGGAGACCTCCAGATGTGAGGTGGCGGTCCAATGAGGAGATGGGAGGACATCCTTTCAAGCATCGAAGGAAGAAAGATTTTTAAGATAGCACAGTCGGTTTGATAATCTTCAGCATGATAGCTACGTCTCATTTTACTATCCTATCTTGTGTTTCCAATTAGCTTCTGTGTCAAACGATTGGTTGATAAATTGCCAATTTTAGTCTGAAATATTGGTTAATGGTGTAAAGCTAGTTTATGGGGCAAAACAATTGCTTGCTTTTTTTCCAAACTGTAACTGGTAGAGGACGCATGGAGTACCAGTGTTTAAACACAAAAATTTGGTTTTGAATATTGTGAAGAGCAAGCTAGTTGAATATAACTAACCGTGAAATAGTATTAGGAAGGTGAGTTGAACCAATTTGGATTTGAATTTGGAGTTACCGGAATAGTTTGAAAGAGAACTTTTGTTGAGGTGGCGGGGTAATTGATAAAAGATTTGGTGCTTGAACTAACCAATTATTGTGTAGCTTCTTGTTGACTCTTGTTGAACTAACCAGTTTTTGTTGCTTCTTTATTAGTTGTTATATGTGTTGTATCTATAAACAGAGACAAATTTTTAGTTTGCGTAATCCTTCTAGTAGTTTTAGCCATATATGTTCCGTTGAATTCGATTGCTGTAGATTTGAAAAATGTTCCAGTGTAATACGTTGATGTACTATTAATACTCATTTGTAGATAGCGATGGTTCAAAATTGGTCTATTAGGCCTAACTTAGGTGAATAAGTCTGTTGTGATATGTTGTGGAACCAAAAAAGAAAAAAAGTATGCTTGGCGCGAAACTTACTGATAAGGGAGACTAGATGTATCAACAAGACTGATAGAACACATTTTTAAGATAGGTGTTGGTTAAGATTTAGGTCAAAAGCCAGTTTAAGCAATTATTCGGCAGAATAATTGTCTAGAATGGAGGAGTGTAGAATTTCGTAAATCCTACTTTTCCCACAAAGTTTCCCAATTAGAAGTGATAGAAATTGAAATTTGAAAATCGGTTACAATTAAATTGTTAGTAAGACTGTTGGCTTGCAATTAAAAGCCATTTGATAAACCAGGCATTTATGAACCAAAAACGTGTGGCTTTATAAGTTGAGCAGGGGTAATATTAATTTTCTTAAGGGGACCGAATTTTCATACGTTAATTATCATCCGGTATTTACCTCAGCAAGATTAAACTTGGTAGAGTGATAGGACATACATAGGGGTAACTTTAATTGCTGACACTTTTGGGGAATTTGTTTTCTAGATACCGTGGGGGGACTTTAAACTTCCAAATAAGGCTTGAATTCTTGAGTTCATAGTTTGATTATTTGGTAGCGTCATAAGTCTGATACGGATTTTGTTTTAGTTTGAATAGCTTGAGTAGTAGTCAGCAATGTATAAAGAAGGCGTTCAGGTCATCCAATTGTTCTCTAGAAGTCATAACAAATTTACGTAAGAAAGGCATAATTAATGTGGTCCATAATGAGATGTGAACAAATTGTTTTGTTTTGATCACTCTTGTACGTTGCTGCTTGATAGTTACTAAGGAGTCTAACATATTAAGAGCTGTAGCCTAGGAGGATACCTGTCGAGAAATTTTGACAACAAAGACATTGCTGAGAGAGTTGAATTGACTTGATAAAGTCAGAACACCAGTTTCAGCGATTGGAAATCAGAACACTGGTTTGCGCGATTGGAAATCAGACCACATGCAAACACCGTTGACAGCTTGTAGGATTGAGAGAATAGTAGTTGTCTAGTGAACATTTTGGTTACTGAGTTAAAGTTGCGAACCATCTTTTTTTCTAAAACTCTGGTTGAATTTTGATGTGGTTCTGT
Source organism: Convolutriloba macropyga (assembly GCF_964194025.1). NCBI lineage: Eukaryota > Metazoa > Xenacoelomorpha > Acoela > Convolutidae > Convolutriloba > Convolutriloba macropyga. The sequence goes on from NC_134480.1 coordinate 46,893,321, forward strand.
GATCTCTTACATTTCTTGTTTATTTATTTGATGTTATTTGATTACTCAACTCAATTCATTATTGCAACTAGAGTTTCCTACAGCCGACAAGAGCAGCGTGGGGACAAATGATCCCTCCAATAGAAGTCTGAGAGCCATCAAAACCTTTTCAATTTGTTGGAGTTTCGGGCGCTAGTCGGTCCCCAGCTAGTCAGCCTAAGCAAAATGCAAAATTCTACACAACCTATCAATGAGCAAAAACATGCACTCATTTGTGGATAGTTGCCCTTGCGATAATTCAGTATGTAGCTCTATAAATTGCTAATTCATTGTTCTCACAAAATCCTCACGTCTTATTGGTAGTTTCCTTTCGATAAGCGCTGAGAATTCAAAACTATTAGCCTTGGAAACATAATATCAAACCTTTGAACAAACTAATTTATCCAATCCAGGTGTTTTTGGCGTCTTTTGGGACGAATGGTGTTTTCTGCGTGGTATCTCTAATATCGACCATGTCTGGCTACATGACATCATCAGGACAGCACATGGAAGCCAATCGATTGGTCACGTTTGGGGAAGATATTGCTTTTGGTAAGTTAACGAACGAAAACATTCTGGTAGTTATAATAAACGCATTGATTTTCGGAATTTTTCGTGTAATACTCTCTGAGACCTCTTGTCAGTGCTAAGTTACTCCTTTTTTATCTTGATTTCTTATGGTCAAAATACTTTGTTGTAAACAAACTGATAAGCAGGATTTTTACAAGATGTACCCCTTTCGAAGTAACTTGAATTATTGCGGGCCTATCAACATTGCTTCCCAGATCTAGGTGCAGACATATGACCTAAAACGTATTTTGAAAGGAACATGCTCGACTCATATGAGTTATGAAAATACTTTAGTTGGACTTTAGTGACATGCTGGACGTTTCATAAACCTGATTTTTCACATAAGACTTTAGCTGGACCCAAAGCTTCTGGGTCAAAAATATTGAGTTATCTTAATCCAAAAATTTCCAAATATTTTTTCTCGTTTCAAATAGTTCGGTGGAATTTAAATTCTTATAATTGTTTTCTCGCAGTGCTTCAATTTCTGATTTTTGAACAACTTTGTAGTTTCCTGGAAGTTATATAGTCACAAAAGCCGTCAAGAGCTTCTCTTTTTAAGAAAAATGCATCAGTTTTCTTGATGGCTCTTGATGGTATCGTTTTTGTATCTGATCCTACTTTATTATCAAATGCTTTAGAGATAGAGTGTGGTATGATAATGATAACAATAGTGGTGGAGTCTCTCTGTCTCTACAAGTTGGCCAAATACCCTGGATGCTACCCTAATGTACTCAGGTATTGACAAACACAAAACACAAAATTATTGTTCCAATAGTTTTCAAAATGGGGAGATATATATGCCAGGCTGGCTTTTTCTTCAATCAATTTTTCATTTTTTTGCTGACGTATCGTAGAGAAAAATAAAGCCACCATTTTGTAGCCTTCGGGATCCAGTTTTAATTTAAATAAAAAATACTCGAAATTTGAAAAAGGGAAACAACTTAAAATTTTGAATTTCGGAGGAGAAAAGTCAAAAAGGAAAATAAAACTCTCTGCGGGGGGGGGGGGGGGGTGTTTTGATTTTCTTGAATAGTTTTTGCAGTTTCAAGTCTAAAAATTAACGATTTCAACTATTTGACAAAAAAATTTAAAAAACGATTATTTTGTATATTTCTCAAAACCTTGATAAATGTTTACATCACTCTCTTTGTTCTGCTGTTTCAAACTATGGTAAGAACCAAAGTTTCTTTGCATCAAACAGATTTGTTTGAATGGAAGACGTCGGGCATTTCAGAGCTCGCGAAATAGCTAATATCAATTTTAAATGTAAATACCTGAAGAAAAGTTGTGTACTTTTCTTAATTTTTTGCAAAAAAATTTTGTTCATCAAAAACATCTGTTTCTGGATTTCTAAACAAACCGTTTCTGGATTTCCACGGAGAGTTAAAAAATCAGCTTATGGAATGAACATCAATTCAATCAATTTCATGGAAAAACTTAAGATGAAAATCTGTTCTTATCATTCTTATTTGTATTCCGTATGTTGTCAGAGCAGATCGTTCGAAGAAAGCTCTTCCAGTATGAAAGAAAAGAAATGAAATTGAGAGTTAGAGAGTTTATTGATCACCAGTTTGAAAAATTTTGAAAAATCTTCACAGTTTTTTTGGTTGAAAGTTAGTAGAAGGTTTGGAAGTCAAAAATTATTGCTAAATTGAACACAGTTATTACGAAGGTGTTGTTTTACGTTAATAAATAGGGAAGTCTTACATTGCAACTACTGCAGAAATTGACCAGTACTGTGTTCGAATCGGTACGTTTTTTTTGCGCCTGATGTGCTAATAAATGCACCAAGTGGCCTGAAAACAAATCCATGTTATTACGCTGTTACAACCATTCTCTTTTATAAATTGTTCACCCTGTTAGTGAATTGTACGCTGAAAAAGTAGGTGATCTTTTTAAGCTATGTTGCCTTTTTGCTTTAAATTGCCTTTTCTCGGCTTTCTAACAATAATAGAATGCGCAATGGTTTTTTTGGAGTTTATGCAAATGATAGAGACCCAAACAGTTCAAGGTATTATGACATATCTTTAGTCAATGCATTCGATAGATCTGTCACGTTTTAAAAAGATTGATTTTTCTACCCGAGGCTGAGAAGTGTGTTTTAATACGTTTTCTTATCTCTCTGCAATCTCCTTTCAAATTTAAACCATTATCAGGAAAAAAACGTTTTGAAAATTAGGAGAAGATCATGATTTCTATTGATTAACAGTTATCACGTTTAGACAGAAAAGTTTAAAATATTTTGTCGCTGTACGTCCAAAAATTTTAAAAATGAAATTTGAATTTGTCCTCTACGATCTTTCCACTTTGATTCATTCTCAGCCTTCCTTTGAATCCTGTCATATAACTCAATTATTTGTTCCAGATTCCTTGTTATGTCAGAGCTCATTATAAATCAAAGGAAGTTAAATTGAGAGTTATAAAGTTTTTTTAATTGCCAGGTATAGAAATTTAATGTAAATATTCATAGTTTTTTTTAATTAGAAGAAAAATTTTTATGACTTCTCTGGATGTTGACATTGCTCTTCAAACTATTTTTTTCCTTTATATGAGCATTACAGTAAAAATAAAAGCTATAGGGTATATTGATTGAGAACGTCTTCATATAAGAAACAAATGTTTCTTTGGAAAATTTCTTTTCTTGCATTAGTTCACATAGAAATTACTGAACAAAAAAACTCAAAGGGTGAAAAAGCCCGAGCATAAGTTTTAATGTGGGTGTGTAAAGAGGGTGGCGTGCGTATGCGTGTGTAAGAGTCAAGGAGAGAAGTAGGGAGTTAGTGTGGTGGGAGTTAGTTACTTTTATTGTTTGACGCAACACAAATAAAGGCTTTTTTAGAGTTTAAAAGCTGTAAAAAACCATAAAAGAATAAAAAAATTAATTATCCTATGTTACAAAATACAGATATATACATGTTTATACATCAAACTTGACAAATTTTTTGAAAAAATTCAACAAATTTCATTTCAAAATCTAGTATCAAAATTGCAATTTCAAATACAATTAGCTCATCAAATCAAAGCCTAGTAATTTAGACAGAACATAGAAGGCCTAAAAGAATGGTGACCAACCTTGAGCAAATATCAGTTGCCAAACAGAAGATTGTCAAAATTTTATATTGTTGTTGGGGTCTGTTTTTTTTCGGTTTTGTTTGTATGTGATGTGTGTGTGCGCGCGCGTGTGTGTGTGTGTATGTGTGTGTGTGTTTGTGTGTGTGTGTGTGTGTGTGTGTGTTTTTGTATGGCTTTTCTTTGTCCACGTTTCTCAAATTATACTGCCTATATCTGTATGGAATGTGCTAAGAAGTTTTCGTTTTCGTCCAGGCATGTTTTTTTGGTTCAAGCAAGACTGTTAATAATGTCAAATCCAGTTAAGTTGCTTTCGGATAATTCCAACGGATTCTGTGGGAAAAAATTAATGGTTGTTTTGAAATCCCAGGTGATATGTTGGACCTTGCTGTTATACGCACGATCAAACTAAGAATCAGAAGGACTTTGACCATTTTATCCCAAAAATAGAAACAAAAACAATGATAGCTTTTTTTGTTTGGGGGGAGGGCACGGGATGTAAGCAGGTCTTTTTAATTAAAAAGAATATTTTCTTGCAGTCAAACTGGTTGACGCGTAGTTGCTGGAAACTGAATAAGGCAGGCGTTTTAACAATTAATTGTCAGAACAGAAAAATTAACCTATTTTCTTAAATGTATATATTGAAATTGGCAACAGATCATATTTTTTTGCTTTTCAAATCTGTCATAAATGTATAAACACAATATACAATCAGAAAACGGTTTGATAGAAATCGAGATTAAGATTGTTCAAATAAGAGGTGCCTTATTTTTTTCTTTAATTTTTATTCAGTGCTGTAGTAAAATTCAAAAATCAGAAGCATTTTCTATCTAGACTAAAGAGTTGAGTTTTATGGCGGTATTCAAAAGAGAGCTGGGAATAAATCATAGTGGGAAGTTCGTATAGGAAATATTCGGATTTCATTATAAAAATTCTTGGACATATATAGCAAAATACATTAGTTTTTCCGTCTAAATTTGTTATCTAGTAATCAATAAAAATCATGATCTTCTCTTAATTTTCAAAAAGGTTATTTCTGATAACGGTTGTAAATTCGAAACGCGAGTGCAGAAAGATGGCTTAAAACTCACTTTCAGTCTCCGTATGTATGCGTCTATTTTGATAATGCAGTGGGGTCTGTAGGTAACGTTTTACCTAAGGCAAAATTTATTTTTTGTTCAACGGAGTTCCAGAAGTCGCGTGCATTTTGTCTTGGGTCGTTTCCCGAGAATGTAACAAGTGACATATTCTGATGAGAGAGAGGGGTATCAGTAAGTGTTCTTACTAATGTAGCGGTACCAGCTGTTCCATTACCAGCGCCAACAGTACCGGTGCCACCTCCTGTTCCTTCGCCTGAGGCCATTAACTTGGTTAATTTAAAAAGTGATTACAGTTTTTAGAAGATGGAATAATTATGCGTGCCTCGCCGGGTCGCACCAGTTTACACTAGAGGGTATGGAGTTGCGAGGTTTATCTTAAACTTCCGACTCGATCGTCGTACTCCTAGTATACGCTATCTTCTTAAACCTTAAGTCTCAAAAAAGTATGTATTGATTTAAGTAAATAAATTTGACTAACTATATCAGTTATAAGATTTATATGTTTTATAGAAATTTAACATAAATAAAACTAAAGCTGACTTTATAGGGTTAAAAGATTTAAACATAAGGTTATAAAAGTTAACTTATAAAAAGGAGAAGGTCGGAAAGGTTAGTAAAAGCTTTATTAATTAAACATGAATTATTATAAGTAACTTTTTATCTCTTCTTAAGTAAAGTTCTGTTTTTGATTATATCTCTAACTATTCCTTTATTGTAGAAGTTGAGAAAAGGTTTTGGCAATTCCACTTTGAATTACTTTTTTTGAGAATACTTTCTCAATTTGGAGATATTAAAATCTCAGTTTCTGAGTTGTTAATTCTCATTTTCTCAATGTTGTACTTTTTGCTTTGGTATATATAGTTTTTATAACGGGTTAATTCTTTTGCTGTTGGCTGGACGTTAAAATGTCCGTTGGACATTTTACACAATGTGAATGGTTCAGCAAATTGCGTCATCCTATTTTTAGAATTATGTAATTTGAATACTTAGCTTAGTTAAGCTAAGTATTCTATAAGATTTAACATGTACTTCAGTACATCATGACCTGGTACTTAATGGGAGTAAAATGAAACTCATAGCATCAAAAAAGTACTTAAATACACATAAATAAAAAAAATTAAAGGTATAAAATTTAAGGTTTACAGTTTCAGATAAATTAACAAGTTTTTTCTTCCTCGCCCCGGCTCAGAGATGCGAAAAATTTTTGGTTTTATCGAAAGTCGCCATGTCGGTAATCTCTTATTTCTCTCAGCAGGCTTTCGTTGCGCTGCTGGAGCTGGTAATTCTTATAACGCTCTTTGAGAAACCTTTGTTCGAGATTTCGAATATAGCTATCCTCTGAGATTTGTAAGTTTGCAGTTAAAAAATAAAACGGTACGGAGAGGATTTGTTTGTCTATACCTAAAATCTTTGATATGTAGGTCTTTGTTTTTGGATTTTAGGATGCCAGATTTATAGAGATTAGCATGGTTTTGCAGTTTTTAATTTAGTGACTTGTCGTATTTGGGGTGTCCTTTGAAGTTTGGGCTTGAGACTAGTTCTTCGGTTTTAATTTTTCTACTGATCTTGTTGTGTACCGAAAGGGGTTTGGGTAGAATTGATGCTACTGGTGGTTGAGATTGCGATGGTCCTGGTTGCGGTTGCTGTTGAGGCTGCTCTGATAGTGGTTGAATATTTTGTTGCTCATGCAAGTGCTGTTCTTCGGTTGTCAATAATTATTGTTCTGAGATGTCGATAGGAACTTCCGATGAAGGCTGCTCTGATCGTCTGATAGTTCCTAAAATGCTGTCAGACGAAAATCTTTGTCGTGTGGTTTTATGTTCTAAAAAAATTATATCAAGGTGATTTATAGGTATAATTAGTTACATTTAATTACTTTGCAGAGGTGGAGAAATCATCATTGTTAGATTGATTCTCTCTCTCTCTTGTCTAATTGTTTGTAGCTCACTTTGTATAGGGGGTATATGTTTATAGTTGGCTCTCTATAAATTGGGGCTTGTACTAAATGTTCTGTGTCGCCTTCTTCTTCGGTAGGACGAAATATTGAAGTAACTATGGACTGGAAGAGTATATTTAAAGTAGCTGATAGTTTTATTTTCCAAAGTTACTGAGGCTCCTGTAATCTTATGTAATTGTAGCGGTCAAATGATGCAAACTACAATGTCTAATATGAATTTGACACAGAGGAGTATAACGAAGGTAATTCCGCATTGCTTTAAATAATAGTGTACTCGGCCGAAGGCTTTTAAATACCGGTTATGTAAGAACTATGACAATATTAGAGAATCTAAGTATATTGTTTTTTTAGTGTAGTAGTTGCTATAACCGCTGGGCTGGCTTTTGTTACGTTGAATTTCAACTAATTCGCGAAAGAGTTATTGCGCTGCGTCTTTCATTTCGTCATTAAAAGTTACATCATTCCAAAATGCAATCATGTCTTTTTTACATGAAAAGAAACTATCTGTCCGTTTTTCAATTTCATTGAAACCATTTTGGTGTTTCTGGGTGCAATTAATGCTGGCCCAGTGACTTGGGCTATACTTGGAGTTATTTCGATCCAAGAGTTATCATTTTCAATGTCTAGTTGAAAAAGATTCTTTTTGCTTGTTGTTACATGGTTGTTGTTTAGCAGAAGTAAAAGTATGCCTGCTAACCGGATCGATAAAGCGAACTTTATTTTCATATAACACAGGAATTCTATCATAACAAGTATCCATTACTTAAAATGGTGAAAAAATTTCGGATAGTGATAGAGCCAGGCTACATTGCCATTAGTCTCTAGAAACATAGATCTGTTATTAGTTAACAGAAAACCAGCCAGCTTAGCGCTAAGACGCGAATAAGCAAGTTGTGTATTCTTCAGTGAACGTTCTAGTTCACAAATTTGCTGTATAGTTTTTATTTCAGAGAGTTGTAGCTTTTGGAATTTAGTGTACTGATAGTAGTCGAATTCAGTATTTAAATGCGCCTCATAATCTCTCTCTGTTCTTGAGATATTAAACAAATTTAGTGAATTGTTCGGAAGATTAGTAATTCTACTGGGAGTAGGTAGAGGTTCGAGTGCTTCTCCTTTATTCATATTGAATCCACCTGTAAATTCAACATATAGTGTGTCGTATGGCGACGGATAAACTATTTTGTTGCTAATGTATAGCAATTGATGTTTATTGTACACTTGAAATAGAAAGCTTTGTTCCTTTTCTGACTCTCTAAAGATGTAAAAATTATCTCCTATTTTTAACATTTTGCCTTCAAATTGTTCTCTTATAGCGAACAAGCAATTATCTTGTTTCTCCCAAGTATCAGCATGGGATTCGGTTGAAGTGCTTTGACAACCGCCTTCTGATAATGTGCAAGGCAGGGGAGTATTTTGCCAGTTATATACTGATCCTCCCCGCCGGTTAACATTTAAGCTTGTGTCCTGCACATACGTTAAAAACATATCGTGAATTATCCAGCCAGAATTGTCACATTCATTTGGACTTTCTCCAATTTTGGGACAGGAAATTGTTCTTATATTTAACCTAATCGGAACTTCTTTTCCGTTAATATTTAACTTATTAGTTAGTCTAGCCTGCCTACACTGTTCTCGGGTTAAATCTACGTCTGTGATAATTGTGCTGCGTTTTGCATCAATCCGACTAGTGTCGAAAACGCCGCAATACCACCTAATGCTTTGTTGGCTTGTTCTACACATAGTGGCTTCCAATTTTCCTCTCAAGAAACGGTTGAAAATTTGTCCTTTGACTTTTGAAAATTAAACATTTTGCGGTCCAATTTTACAAGAAGTGACTTTGTTTAGTGAGTACAATTTTGTTAGAGTCCATAAGTGAAAAATCTTAGTGAGCGACTTTTAAAGATGTTGCATATTTTGAATAATAGTGTGGTGAGCAGATTTTAAATATGAGATTAAATTCGTGCTAAGAATAATGTTTTTTTTCACAATTTGCACGGATATAGATAAAATAAAGTTACAGTCACAAATAAATTTGTTATATTATCTATATGTTTGTTTCTACATAGCAGAAACAGAAAAAGAAGAAGAAGGCTTACCTCATTTTAATTCCTTTGATTTTCGGTTTCATTTAACTACGAGCGTTTAGATTTGGAAGTAGAGGCCAGAGAGATGAAATTATTCATATCTGAGCAAAATATATCTACTCAAATTTTCCTCTCTGAAGAGGAGTTTTATTCGCTGTGAGTTGCGCAGTTGCGCAGGAGTATTGTATTAAAAATAAAGATGGAAAAATAATAGACGTGCTATTATATGTGTTGCTACTATTCAGTACCTAAAATGTTTTTTGGGGGAAACGGTAATTTTTCTAAATTACAATTATTTTTGGAAATATAGTAGGGGTAATTAATTTAAAAAATTTTTTTGAGTTTTAGTTGGAGCGTATACTAACAGCACCGAACCCTGAGTGTTATGAATCAATGATGAAATATTTATATGTGCTATGGCGGGTATGGTGGACCCCTGAGAGAGCAAGAGCTGCTCAGCAACTATATGGTTTGGCTGCTGTCCTGGGATGTGGGCTTCTTTTTAGAGACTTGACTCAAAGCCGAGTGTTCATCGAACTAAGTAAAGTTGCTAGGGCTCGGTTATTATATTTTTTGTAATTTTAGTATTAAATATTTTTATAATTGGTTTATTTTATCTTTGTAGATTCTTCATATTTTAATAAGAATTTGTATAAAAGAATTATTTCTTTCGAACTTTGGGAATTAAATCTGATGGAATTGCATTACCATAGCCTTTAGGTTCAGTCCGTGTTCTTTGCAGTCTGACATCAGAATAAGTTTGATTAGGATTGGTTTTTGCCTCTACTGGGTGGGAGTTTGAACTAATAATAGGGCTAAACGTATGAGAATTGGATGTAGTACTCTGTGAACTACTTTTTGGGGTAAACAAATTCCTGATATGTAGTGTACTTTCACTATCTTTTCTATTTGTTTCGTATGGGCTGTTAGGCGCACTCCGGCACGTGTTAGAAATAGTTTAGTATTCAACTGGTTGCTATGATGTTATTTGTTCAGCCTGATTATTTGCGTTGTTAATAATAGGCAACGGCATAAGTTCCGTGTTATCAATTGTTTGGTGATTGAATTTGTTTATTGTGTACTGGTTGAACCTATCATAGAAGGCCTGTGAATCATCATAGTTAGTATTATAATACTGTACTAACTTGTCTATTTCTTGTTTTTTAGGAAAATATTCTACTAAATTATTTCTATGCACTAATTTCCTTTGTTCAGTCAAGTCGTGAAAAATTTCATATGTTGTGTTATTAATTTGTTTAGTAACAGTATAGGGTCCAGAGCGTAACTCTAGTAGATTTTGGGTTTTCAATAAATCTTTAGCGTGATTTTCTAGTAATACTTTACGACCGATTTTGATTGGTTTACCCAATTTAAACCCGTTCCTATACTCATGTGCCTTGTTTGTAATTTTCCGGCAGCGAGTATATGTTCTACTAAATATATATATATATATATATATATATATATATATATATATATATAAATATATATATATATATATATATATATATATTTGAATTCATTCTCGCGTTGTAGTATATTATTAGAGAATCTATTTTGTAGTAGTTTATCTACTTTCTTTTTTCTGCAGGAATTTTTAGAGTGAGTATGTAATGAAAGGTCTTTACAATACTCTGAAATACAATTCCTTCTATTATCACGTAGTAAGACAACCTTAAGAGAAATCGGAATTTTCGGTTTAATACCGAATATTATCTTGTACGGAGTATATCTTGTGTTGTAGTTTTTAGCAGTATTATGCACAAAAGCAAATTTATTAAGTAGACTAGCCCAGTTAGATCCAGTTTCGTTAATAAAACTGCGCAAACATTTCGCTAAGTTCTTATTTTATACTTCAACCTTGCCGTTTGTCCAAGGTCAGTAAGAAGTCCGCGGTTATGATGTGATTCCGAATTCGTGCGTCTAGTGCACAAAATCATTACTCAAAAAGGCAGTACCGTTTTTGTGTACTATTTGCGGAGGGATTCCGAACCGTGTAATGTATTTTTCTATTAATTTAACAGTTTCTGGTTCATCAGCGGTTCTCGATGGATTTACTCCTATAAAGCGGAGAAACTATCTACAATAACTAGACAAATTTTCTTTGGGTTGCTAAAAGACATAAATGGGCTTTGTGGTCTATGTGTATAGTATGAAATGGGGTTGTTTCTAATGCTCCCCACTGTTCTAAGGGTGCTTCGTTCAGATCATGTCTTTGCGGTTTATTCTTTTGGCAATCTGAGCAGTCACGTACTAGCCTTGTAATCCATTTGTTTGTTCCGGGCCAATAAAAGAATCTACTACTGTTGTTAAATGTGCATGTATCTCCATGGTGTCAACTGAGCGGATTAATGTGTGTTAACTCAAAGCATTTCATAAATAATGGTAGTTGAACACATATTTCTGTATCGTATAAACCGCTCTCGTCTGGTTTATTGTAACCTAGTAAGTCATACTGTTCCTCAAGTAGTAGAAAATTAAGTATATTTTTTTGTATACGCGTAGTCTTTTACAATGCTTAATTGTACTTGTGCATGGAGATTCTTTGCCTGCCTTTAGCCATTGGAGAACGGTTTGTGAAACCGGACCATTTATTTGTTCGCGCAAGATTGTATCTGTGTCTAGTAGAGCTTGTTTAGTAAACTCTGTAAATTTTAGTAGTAAGTCTTTACAGGATACTTTAATTACTTCTGTATGTAAGGTTGTTGGTTCTACAAAGTCAAATTTGTGCGTGCGTTGCTTGTATTCCTCCTTTGCTTGTTCTAGCTCTTATATTAGAGACATATCTACATTCCCGTTTAATAAATCTAGCCAGTCTTTGTCATCAAGACCATCGTCTATTGCATGTACCTCTTCGGGGATTTCTTTATACGTATTATCGTTAACGCTTTCTGTAGATACATTTTCTAGTGACATTTTTCGTATCTGATTTATTTTTCGTCCATATCTGAAAGAATCTGCAATGTTGTATATTGCACTAAATGTCTGTTCTATATCTTCGCTTGCGTCGTTAAAACTAAAGACTTCGTCAGTTATATTTAGTATTTTTCTTTTCTCTCCGGGTATGTGTGCAATTACCGGATAACTAGTATTTGGTGGTGCTTTCTTTTCATCACAGTGTAGTATTAAATAATTTATTGGTTTGTAATCCGATGGGGAAGCGAATGTACCTTGGAACTGTTTTGTGTTAAATATGGAACTTTCTGGCTTCTTCTTGTGGGACTTGTCTACTGAGTAAATCGGGGAAAGCAAGGTTTTTACCTTCAGTGTATATTATCTTTAGATTCGGAAGTTTAGTAAGCACAACCTGATACTTAAAGAACCTATGCGATGGTTGTCTGCGGCGAGACCAAAGGAACAATATAGGTCTGTGATCACAAAATAGATATACTGGGTAGGGGGAACCTATAACGTAGAACCCGTACGTTTGCAATTCGGATATTATTCCGCACAGTTCTCTATGTTGTGGGGACATTTTCCGTTCTGCTTTATTGAATACACGGGAATTTGCAGAAACAATCTGTTTCCCTTCGGGAAACTGTTGTACTAATATACTACCAGTCCCTAAGTTGGAGGAGTCAGCATGTATATGAAAGGGATATTTTGGGTTGGGGATTGCGACGGAAATATCGTGTGCAAATTTTGTTTTCAGTTTATCGAATGTTTGCTGGTGGGTATCCAGCCATTCGAAATTCGTGTCATTATTGACTAAATCATATAGCGGTTCTGTGTCAATATGATAGTTTATAACATAATTTGCATGAAATCTCATCGCCCCTAATAAGCTGGGGACGTCGGTTTTCAATTCTGGTGTTTTTAAATTTTGTATGTTGCAATGCGTGAAGTGATAGGGCTAAGCGACCGCTTTGATATTACATGTCCGAGTAATTTCGCTTTCCGTAAGACGAATTTTGTTTTATCCGGCGCAGCTTTTAGGTTTGCTTTACGCAGTAGTTCATGATATTCACGTATTACTATGAACAATTCTTGTTTATCTTGCGATTGTAGTAGTGTATCGTCAATATAAGTAATAGCTTGTTTTTCTTCATTAGCGGTCCAAATGCACAAGGCATATGTTTTTTAAAGAAGTTCGGAAGGGGCTTTAAGCGGTAACATCAGACTTGATAGGTATATTGACGTCCACCTAAAAAGAAACTAGTTAATTTCTGAGTTTCTTCTGTAAGGGGAACTTGATAAGTGCACGATAAGTTACTACTTGCAAAATATATTCCATTTATTCTTGTCATTAAACTTGTAGTGGCTCGTGTGACAGCTAGAATTACTTGTGTCTGCAATTGAGTTGGGGTAGCGAGCATCAATTACAAGTTTTACATGATCGTTCTTATGCAATATTATAATTGGGTTTACAAACCAGCTGTTTAAATTGTCGTGCTCATTTAGCTCGCGTATTGTTCCAGCTTGTAATAATTCGTCAATTAATGCTTCTAACTAGTCACGCAAATGTAGGGGAACTTTGCTGGAACGTTACCTTGTAAATTCGCAATCCTTTTTGAGGGGTATATGAAATTTCTGTTTCGTGCGGCCGTTATCATAATTGTGATGGGAGTATACATCCTCATCATCTAGCAGAACCTTTAGAAGCATTCTGAATTCATCGTCCTTTAAATCAGTCTGTGTGAAATTGAACTTTTTTAAGGTACTCGATATAGTGTGCATAGTTCTTACTTGCATCTTTTGGTTGTGTGGCGAGTTCCTCTTGAACAACTTCATGAATAATGAAGTGGTTTTGTTCGTTTGTTCTGAACTTGGGGAATTGTTGAGTATTATTGGGTTTGCATAATGTTTATGTGTCATTTGAGAAGTCAGTTGCTATTTCAGCATCATTTTTGCATTTGTTCACACTTTGATCACCTACAATTCCAAATATCTCTTCGATGCATTCATCTGTGTATTGCGTAGAGGACGGCATTTGGTTAATTTCGGCTTTAACCACATAAACAAACATTTTAATTCCCGAAGAATTGAATACATTGTATAGTAATGCAGATATCTCAGACCAATTCATTTTGTCTATTCCGCATGCAATTTTTGGCATAGCTATGCATCTAATCTTCTGCATTAGAATTATATTGCGAAGTTCGAATAGCGCGGTAGTAGTACCATCAATTGTCGGTTTACTATTATAATTTTCTTTAGTTATTAGACTAAAGATTTGGTGTCCGAGGCTAGGAGCAATGTATTGTTATACATTTTGGTTTATTGTATTTCCATCACGCTCGTTCACTTCTACTTGCCACTTAAAATGCTCTCTCAAGTCGAGGACTTATTACACAACATAAGTGCAAATCTTTTGCTCATAGCGCAGTCCTTAGAGACTGTGTGTACAATAGCCATACTAATTTTGAATATTGACTGTTCTTCGTGGTTAAAATAATTTATGCAAATATCCGACTCGTTTGACTCAGCTTCTTCTACTGAGTTAACAACTGTACTAAGCATGAAACAATTATCTAGTTCTTTATACTTATTTAGCATTGAATATGCGAACTCACTACAGTCGCCCATGTTAAATTTATCACGACTTAATACTATATCACATACAGCATACCCGATAATACCTTTATTAAGTGTATTAGGGTGATTTTTGCGTTTTTTATTTGTATAGGTAGTGTTTTCTCTGTTTGTGTACAGACTGTGATAAAGAACACTAGTTCTGTTTTTACTGTATTTTTATGCGGATGAAAAGAAGTGCCTTTGGGGTAACATAAATCAGTGTTTTGTGTGTTTGCAAAAGTAGGTTGATCTTGCCTGTATAAAATGTGGCTAAGACAAGACTATTGCTTCTATCTCCGATACCTGCGGATAGTGTTATTCTTTATTCATTCTTCCATAACTGATTACTCCTGTGAGTTATTTTAATTCTACAGCAGGAATATCGAAATACAGAGCTTTAAAGAAAATGTGATAGAAACCAACACCAATCAGGTTAGACGTTCCTTCTTGTGTAACCCATAGTTTATAGTTCGCTTCATACTTTCCATCACTGTCAAAGTATGATGTTACTCTATTATGGCCTAACATACAAATTTGTGATCCATTATAGGATTTTGTTATATTTATGGCTAAGAAAATCCTCATGCTAGGATTAACTTTTCGCATTCATAAAACTGTGGGGTAAATTATAATCGTACATGTGGAGCCTGAGTCGATTAGGTATTCAACTTCCAATCCACTATTTTTATTTATGTCTCCTGTGGTGAAATAATACATATTTAGGTAAATACTAGATTTTGGATTACTATTTGTACTAACTTTCGGAGACTTTAGAAGTTTCAAGGGAAGAAATCTGTGATAGCGTCGGTGTAATTATTTTGGTCATAGTATTCTGTTTGTTAGTTTTGATTCTCTAACCAGTTGACAGAGTGGGACGAGCGGGGTTGTTGATCATGATAATTACAACTTGATGGCTGAAATTGGTTAGTGTATGATTCGGGGGATAAGAACGCTGAAAATTTTGATTCCCACGTTTATAATATTGTCTCGCATCAGTTTCATGCGGACTAAACTGTTTGTTCTGGGGGAACTTTTGTTCATATGATTTATTATAATTGTTGTTATAATGTTTATTTCCGTACCTGCGATTGTCATATCCACAGTTAGTATTAATTGGGCGATTTTGGTTATTAAATTTCGGCTTACTGTTAGTCTGTTTTCTGTAGTGAGTACTGAAGGGTGTCTTTTAGAAAGAAAATGCCCATGATTACGGCAAAAATTGCAAAAGCGTGTATTATTTGGCCCTCTTTTTACATTGGGGTCTTTAAAAGGTCTTGAATTAGCAGCGCTAACTTCGCTATTTCTTATATGGCTAGTAAGCTCTTTAATTTGTGCTCCAAAGCTACTAATTTTATCGTTTGCTTGTTTTAATGTGCCGTCAGTGCTAACTGTAAATGTTAGGCTTTTTGTTATTTAGTGATTTTGTATTTCATCCCATGTTTTATCCGGATTTTCCTATCTATATTCTTGAGCCTTGCGTTTTAGAGATGCGTGCTTTAGACCTCTTATAGCAAAATCAATATACTTTTGCTCTCTTTGTTTTTGCTGTAATGTTCGTTCGGTGGTGATTTGGACAGGGTTGCTTATCCTCGCAGGTATATTTTCAGGCCATCCTCTATCAACAGTCAACAGAGTTTTCAATACGGTGGAAATAATTCTATATTAATTTCCGTTCTTGTCTAGTGGCACCTTCCACTTCCAGTCAATATTTAAATTGATCACGGCTATCTGTTAATCTATTTATGAAATCTATTTTAATTTGGCCGAGATTTCTTGTGGGGTCTACAGTATTAAACCACTCTAATGCCGTTTCTGTTAG